>NW_028234011.1:402500-460000 GCF_037954325.1 Fistularia commersonii
GGACCACAATATGCCTAAATCCCGGAGACAGGGAGTACCAGGGCCAGAAGGGTGATTTAATGATGTTCAGCAGTTCAGGAGTACCAGGGCCCGGAGCGGATGAGCGGCGGAGCGGATGAGCGGAAGAATGGAGAAGCGGTGGAGCGGAGGAGCGGAGGAGCGGAGGTGAGTGGAAGCATGGACCACAATATGCCTAAATCCCGGAGACAGGGAGTACCAGGGCCAGAAGGGTGATTTAATGATGTTCAGCAGTTCAGGAGTACCAGGGCCCGGAGCGGATGAGCGGCGGAGCGGATGAGCGGCGGAGCGGATGAGCGGAAGAACGGAGAGGCGGTGGAGCGGTGGAGCGGAGGAGTGGAGGAGCGGAGGAGTGGAGGAGAGCGGAAGGATGGCCAACAATATGCCTAAATCCCTGAGACAGGGAGTACCAGGGCCTGTAGCGTGATTTAATGATGTTCAGCAGTTCAGGAGTACCAGAGCCAGGTGCGGAGGAGCGGAGGAACGGAGGAACGGAGGGGCGGATGAGTGGAGGAGCGGAGGAGAGCGGAAGCCCGGTCCACATTTCGCGTGAGTCCCGCGGATAGGGAGTAACAGGGCTTGGAGCCTCATTCGCTTATGTCCAGCAGTTCAGGAGTACCAGGGCCTATAGCGGAGGAGCGGTGGAGCGGAGAAGCGGACCATTGGGCACACACATGTGAATGACTGGATGAGCTAATGTTTGTTTGGTTGTGGATGCATTTCAGCTAATGCTATTAGCACAGCTATGATGACTTAATGTGTGTATGTGTGTCAGTGTGTGTGTGTGTGTGTGTCTTTGTTTATGTGTGTGATAGTTTGTTTTGGTGGGGGGTGGGTGGGGGGGGGGTCGTGGACAAGGAGTACCAGGGCACACACATGTGAATGAGTGGATGAGCTGTTTGTTTGGTTGTGGATGCGTTTCGGCTAAAGCTATTAGCACAGCTATGAAGACTTAAGGTGTGTGTATGTGTATATGTGTGTGTCTGTGTGTGTGTGACTGTCTTTGTGTGTGTGTGTGTGTGTGTGTGTGTGAAAGGCTCTTTTGGTGGGGGAGGGGGGGTCGCGGACAGGGATTACCATTGGGCACACACATGTGAATGAGTGGATGACCTAATGTTTGTTTGGTTGTGGATGCGTTTCGGCTAATGCTATTAGCACATCTATGATGAATTAAGGTGTGTGTGTGTGTGTGTGTGTGTGTGTGTGTGTGTGTGTGTGTGTTTGTTTTTTTTTTGTGTCTGTGTGAGTGTGTTCGTGTGTGTATGTGTGAGAGTTTGTTTAGGTGGGGGGGGTACCAGGGCCCTTCGCGGAGGAGCATTGGAGCGGAGAAGCGGAGGAATGGAGGAGTGGAGGTAATTTTTCTCTTCTCAAAGGCAGAGGATGGGAAGTTTGGGGGCAGTAGGACGCCTTAGACCGGCCACTGTGAGCCTTCTCCAGATATAGATCCCCCGGACGTATGATTGGAGCTCCCGGACCATTGGGCACACACATGTGAATGAGTGGATGAGCTAATGTTTGTTTGGTAGTGGATGCATTTCGGCTAATGCTATTAGCACAGCTATGATGAGTTAAGGTGTGTTTGTGTGTGTGTGTGTGTGTGTGTGTGTGTGTGTGCGCGTGTTTTTGTTTGGGTGTTTTTGTGTGTGTGTGAGTGTGTTTAGGTGGGGGGGGGGTACCAGGGCCCATAGCGGAGGAGCGGTGGAGCTGAGAAGCGGAGGAGCGGAGTAGCGGAGGTATTGTTTCTCCTCTCAGAGGCGGGGAAGCTTGGGAGCTATTAGCACAGCTATGATGACTTAAGGTGTGTGTGTGGTGTGTGTGTGTTTGTGTGTTTGTGTGTTCTTGTGTGTGTGTGTGTGTGTGTGTGTGTGTTTGTGTGTGCGTTTGTGTATATGTGTGTAACAGTTTGTTTAGGTGGGGGGGGGGGGCGGACAGGGGGTAGCTGGGCCTGGAGCGGATGAGCTGTGAAGCGGATGGAGGGCAGAGGCACGTCCCATAATTCTCCTGAGTCCGGCGGATCGGGAGTACCAGGGCCTATAGCGGAGGAGCGGTGGAGCGGAGAAGCGGACCATTGGGCACACACATGTGAATGAGTGGATGAGCTAATGTTTGTTTGGTTGTGGATGCGTTTCGGCTAATGCTATTAGCACAGCTATGATGACTTAATGTGTGTATGTGTGTCAGTGTGTGTGTGTGTGTGTGTGAGTGTCTTTGTGTATGTGTGTGATAGTTTGTTTTGGTGGGGGGGGGGGGGGGGGGGGGGGCGCGGACATGGAGTACCAGGGCGCACACATGTGAATGAGTGGATGAGCTAATGTTTGTTTGGTTGTGGATGCGTTTCGGCTAAAGCTATTAGCACAGCTATGAAGACTGAAGGTGTGTGTATGTGTGTATGTGTGTGTCTGTGTGTGTGTGAGTGTCTTTGTGTGTGTGTGTGTGTGAGAGGCTCTTTTGGTGGGGGGGGGGTGGTCGCGGACAGGGAGTACCATTGGGCACACACATGTGAATGAGTGGATGAGCGAATGTTTGGTTGTGGATGCGTTTCGGCTAATGCTATTAGCACAGCTCTGATGAGTTAAGATGTGTGTGTATGTGTGTTTGTGTGTTTGTGTGTTTTTGTGTGTGTGTGAGTGATTTTGTGTGAGAGTTTGTTTAGGTAGGGGGGGGGGGGGAGTACCAGGGCCCATAGCGGAGGAGCGGTGGAGCTGAGAAGCGGAGGAGCAGAGGAGCGGAGGTAATGTTTCTTCTCTCAGAGGCGGAGCAGCTTGGGGGCAGCAGAACCCCTTAGACGGGCTAATGTGAGCATTCTCCGGACATAGATCCCCCGAACGTATGATTGGAGCTCCCGGACCACTGGGCACAAACATGTGAATGAGAGGATGAGCTAATGTTTGTTTGGTTGTGGATGCGTTTCGGCTAATGCTATTAGCACAGCTATGATGAGTTAAGGTGTGTGTGTGTATGTGTGAGTGTGTGTGTTTGTTTTTGTGTCTGTGTGAGTGTGTTCGTGTGTGTATGTGTGAGAGTTTGTTTAAGTGGGGGGGGGGGGGGGTACCAGGGCCCATCACGGAGGAGCGGTGGAGCGGAGAAGCGGGGGAATGGAGGAGCGGAGGTAATTTTTCTCTTCTCAAAGGCAGAGGATGGGAAGTTTGGGTGCAGTAGGACGCCTTAGACCGGCCACTGTGAGCCTTCTCCAGATATAGATCCCCCGGATGTATGATTGGAGCTCCCGGACCATTGGGCACACACATGTGAATGAGTGGATGAGCTAATGTTTGTTTGGTAGTTGATGCGTTTCGGCTAATGCTATTAGCACAGCTATGATGAGTTATGATGAGTGTTTGTGTGTTTGTGTGTTCTTGTGTGTGTGTGTGTTTGTGTGTGCGTTTGTGTATATGTGTGTGACAGTTTGTTTAGGTGGGGGGGGGGGGGCGCGGACAGGGGGTAGCTGGGCCTGGAGCGGATGAGCTGTGAAGCGGATGGAGGGCAGAAGCACGTCCCATAATTCTCCTGAGTCCGGCGGATCGGGAGTACCAGGGCCTATAGCGGAGGAGCGGTGGAGCGGAGAAGCGGACCATTGGGCACACACATGTGAATGAGTGGATGAGCTAATGTTTGTTTGGTTGTGGATGCATTTCGGCTAATGCTATTAGCACAGCTATGATGACTTAATGTGTGTATGTGTGTCAGTGTGTGTGTGTGTGTGAGTGTCTTTGTGTATGTGTGTGATAGTTTGTTTTGGTGGGGGGGGGGGGGGTCGCGGACACGGAGTACCAGGGCGCACACATGTGAATGAGTGGATGAGCTAATGTTTGTTTGGTTGTGGATGCGTTTCGGCTAATGCTATTAGCACAGCTATGATGAGTTAAGGTGTGTGTGTGTGTGTGTGAGTGTGTGTGTTTGTTTGTTTTTGTGTCTATGTGAGTGTGTTCGTGTGTGTATGTGTGAGAGTTTGTTTAAGTGGGGGGGGGGGGTACCAGGGCCCATCACGGAGGAGCAGTGGAGCGGAGAAGCGGAGGAATGGAGGAGCGGAGGTAATTTTTCTCTTCTCAAAGGCAGAGGATGGGAAGTTTGGGGGCAGTAGGACGCCTTAGACCGGCCACTGTGAGCCTTCTCCAGATATAGATCCCCCGGACGTATGATTGGAGCTCCCGGACCATTGGGCACACACATGTGAATGAGTGGATGAGCTAATGTTTGTTTGGTAGTGGATGCATTTCGGCTAATGCTATTAGCACAGCTATGATGAGTTAAGGTGTGTTTGTGTGTGTGTGTGTGTGTGTGTGTGTGTGTGCGCGTGTGTGTGTTTGTGTGTTTTTGTGTATGTTTGAGTGTGTTTAGGTGGGGGGGGGGTACCAGGGCCCATAGCGGAGGAGCGGTGGAGCTGAGAAGCGGAGGAGCGGAGTAGCGGAGGTATTGTTTCTCCTCTCAGAGGCGGGGAAGCTTGGGAGCTATTAGCACAGCTATGATGACTTAAGGTGTGTGTTGTGTGTGTGTTTGTGTGTTTGTGTGTTCTTGTGCGTGTGTGTGTTTGTGTGTGCGTTTGTGTATATGTGTGTGACAGTTTGTTTAGGTGGGGGGGGGGGGCGCGGACAGGGGGTAGCTGGGCCTGGAGCGGATGAGCTGTGAAGCGGATGGAGGGCAGAAGCACGTCCCATAATTCTCCTGAGTCCGGCGGATCGGGAGTACCAGGGCCTATAGCGGAGGAGCGGTGGAGCGGAGAAGCGGACCATTGGGCACACACATGTGAATGAGTGGATGAGCTAATGTCTGTTTGGTTGTGGATGCATTTCGGCTAATCCTATTAGCACAGCTATGATGACTTAATGTGTGTATGTGTTACAGTGTGTGTGTGTGTGTGAGTGTTTTTGTGTATGTGTGTGATAGTTTGTTTTGGTGGGGGGGGGGGGGTCGCGGACACGGAGTACCAGGGCGCACACATGTGAATGAGTGGATGAGCTAATGTTTGTTTGGTTGTGGATGCGTTTCGGCTAAAGCTATTAGCACAGCTATGAAGACTGAAGGTGTGTGTATGTGTGTATGTGTGTGTCTGTGTGTGTGTGAGTGTCTTTGTGTGTGTGTGTGTGTGAGAGGCTCTTTTGGTGGGGGGGGGGGGGTCGCGGACAGGGAGTACCATTGGGCACACACATGTGAATGAGTGGATGAGCGAATGTTTGTTTGGTTGTGGATGCGTTTCGGCTAATGCTATTAGCACAGCTCTGATGACTTAAGATGTGTGTGTTTGTGTGTTTTTGTGTGTGTGTGAGTGATTTTGTGTGAGTTTTTGATTAGGTGGGGGGGGGGGGGGGAGTACCAGGGCCCATAGCGGAGGAGCGGTGGAGCTGAGAAGCGGAGGAGCAGAGGAGCGGAGGTAATGTTTCTTCTCTCAGAGGCGGAGCAGCTTGGGGGCAGCAGAACCCCTTAGACGGGCTAATGTGAGCATTCTCCGGACATAGATCCCCCGAACGTATGATTGGAGCTCCCGGACCACTGGGCACACACATGTGAATGAGTGGATGAGCTAATGTTTGTTTGGTTGTGGATGCGTTTCGGCTAATGCTATTAGCACAGCTATGATGAGTGAAGGTGTTTGTGTGTGTGTGTGAGTGTGTGTGTTTGTTTGTTTTTGTGTCTATGTGAGTGTGTTCGTGTGTGTTTGGTTGAGAGTTTGTTTAAGTGGGGGGGGGGGTACCAGGGCCCATCATGGAGGAGCGGTGGAGCGGAGAAGCGGAGGAATTGAGGAGCGGAGGTAATTTTTCTCTTCTCAAAGGCAGAGGATGGGAAGTTTGGGTGCAGTAGGACGCCTTAGACCGGCCACTGTGAGCCTTCTCCAGATATAGATCCCCCGGATGTATGATTGGAGCTCCCGGACCATTGGGCACACACATGTGAATGAGTGGATGAGCTAATGTTTGTTTGGTAGTGGATGCGTTTCGGCTAATGCTATTAGCACAGCTATGATGAGTTAAGGTGTTTGTGTGTGTGTGTGTGTGTATGTGTGTGTGTGTGTGTGTCTTTGTTTGTGTTTGTGTTTGTGTGTTTTTGTGTGTGTGTGAGTGTGTTTAGGTGGGGGGGGGGGTACCAGGGCCAATAGCGGAGGAGCGGTAGAGCTGAGAAGCGGAGGAGCATAGGAGCGGAGGTCATGTTTCTTCTCTCAGAGGCGGGGAAGCTTGGGGGCAGAAGAACCCCTTAGACGGCCTAATGTGAGCCTTCTCTGGAGATAGCTCCCCCAGACGTATGACCGGAGCTCCCAGACCTCTGGGCACATACATGTGAATGAGTGGATGAGCTAATGTTTGTGTGGTTGTGGATGCGTTTCGGCTAATGCTTTTAGCACAGCTATGATGACTTAAGGTGTGTATGTGTGTTTGTGTGTGTGTGTATGTGAGTGTCTTTGTTTATGTGTGTGATAGTTTCTTTTGGTGGGGGGGGGGTCGCGGACAGGGAGTACCAGGGCACACACATGTGAATGAGTGGATGAGCTAATGTTTGTTTGGTTGTGGATGCGTTTCGGCTAATGCTATTAGCACCGCTATGAAGACTTAAAGTGTGTGTATGTGTGTATGTGTGTGTCTGTGTGTGTGTGTGAGTGTCTTTGTGTGTGTGTGTGTGTGTGTGTGTGTTTGTGTGTGTGAAAGGCTCTTTTGGTGGGGGAGGGGGGGGTCGCGGACAGGGATTACCATTGGGCACACACATGTGAATGAGTGGATGAGCTAATGTTTGTTTGGTTGTGGATGCGTTTCGGTTAATGCTATTAGCACATCTATGATGAATTAAGGTTTGTGTGTGTGTGTGTGTGTGTGTGTTTGTTTTTTTTGTGTCTGTGTGAGTGTGTCGTGTGTGTATCTGTGAGAGTTTGTTTAGGTGGGGGGGGGGTACTAGGGCCCTTCGCGGAGGAGCGGTGGAGCGGAGAAGCAGAGGAATGGAGGAGTGGAGGTAATTTTTCTCTTCTTAAAGGCAGAGGATGGGAAGTTTGGGGGCAGTAGGACGCCTTAGACCGGCCACTGTGAGCCTTCTCCAGATATAGATCCCCCGGACGTATGATTGGAGCTCCCGGACCATTGGGCACACACATGTGAATGAGTGGATGAGCTAATGTTTGTTTGGTAGTGGATGCATTTCGGCTAATGCTATTAGCACAGCTATGATGAGTTAAGGTGTGTTTGTGTGTGTGTGTGTGTGTGTGCGCGCGTGTGTGTGTTTTTGTGTTTTTGTGTATGTGTGAGTGTGTTTAGGTGGGGGGGGGGGGTACCAGGGCCCATAGCGGAGGAGCGGTGGAGCTGAGAAGCGGAGGAGCGGAGGAGCGGAGTAGCGGAGGTATTGTTTCTCCTCTCAGAGGCGGGGAAGCTTGGGAGCTATTAGCACAGCTATGATGACTTAAGGTGTGTGTGTGTGTGTGTGTGTTTGTGTGTTTGTGTGTTCTTGTGTGTGTGTGTGTTTGTGTGTGCGTTTGTGTATATGTGTGTGACAGTTTGTTTAGGTGGGGGGGGGGCGCGGAAGGGGGGTAGCTGGGCCTGGAGCGGATGAGCTGTGAAGCGGATGGAGGGCAGAAGCACGTCCCATAATTCTCCTGAGTCCGGCGGATCGGGAGTACCAGGGCCTATAGCGGAGGAGCGGTGGAGCGGAGAAGCGGACCATTGGGCACACACATGTGACTGAGTGGATGAGCTAATGTTTGTTTGGTTGTGGATGCATTTCGGCTAATGCTATTAGCACAGCTATGATGACTTAATGTGTGTATGTGTGTCAGTGTGTGTGTGTGTGTGAGTGTCTTTGTGTATGTGTGTGATAGTTTGTTTTGGTGGGGGGGGGGGGGGGGGGGGTCGCGGACACGGAGTACCAGGGCGCACACATGTGAATGAGTGGATGAGCTAATGTTTGTTTGGTTGTGGATGCGTTTCGGCTAAAGCTATTAGCACAGCTATGAAGACTGAAGGTGTGTGTATGTGTGTATGTGTGTGTCTGTGTGTGTGTGAGTGTCTTTGTGTGTGTGTGTGTGTGTGAGAGGCTCTTTTGGTGGGGGGGGGGGGTCGCGGACAGGGAGTACCATTGGGCACACACATGTGAATGAGTGGATGAGCGAATGTTTGTTTGGTTGTGGATGCGTTTCGGCTAATGCTATTAGCACAGCTCTGATGAGTTAAGATGTGTGTGTATGTGTGTTTGTGTGTTTGTGTGTTTTTGTGTGTGTGTGAGTGATTTTGTGTGAGAGTTTGTTTAGGTGGGGGGGGGGGGGGAGTACCAGGGCCCATAGCGGAGGAGCGACGGAGCTGAGAAGCGGAGGAGCAGAGGAGCGGAGGTAATGTTTCTTCTCTCAGAGGCGGAGCAGCTTGGGGGCAGCAGAACCCCTTAGACGGGCTAATGTGAGCATTCTCCGGACATAGATCCCCTGTACGTATGATTGGAGCTCCCGGACCACTGGGCACACACATGTGAATGAGTGGATGAGCTAATGTTTGTTTGGTTGTGGATGCGTTTCGGCTAATGCTATTAGCACAGCTATTATGAGTTAAGGTGTGTGTGTGTGTGTGTGTGTGTGTGTGTGTGTGTTTGTTTGTTTTTGTGTCTGTGTGAGTGTGTTCGTGTGTGTATGTGTGAGAGTTTGTTTAAGTGTGTGTGGGGGGGGGGGGGGGGTACCAGGGCCCATCACAGAGGAGCGGTGGAGCGGAGAAGCGGAGGAATGGAGGAGCGGAGGTAATTTTTCTCTTCTCAAAGGCAGAGGATGGGAAGTTTGGGTGCAGTAGGACGCCTTAGACCGGCCACTGTGAGCCTTCTCCAGATATAGATCCCCCGGATGTATGATTGGAGCTCCCGGACCATTGGGCACACACATGTGAATGAGTGGATGAGCTAATGTTTGTTTGGTAGTGGATGCGTTTCGGCTAATGCTATTAGCACAGCTATGATGAGTTAAGGTGTGTGTGTGTGTGTGTGTGTGTGTGTGTGTGTGAGTGTCTTTGTGTGTGTTTGTGTGTTTTTGAGTGTGTGTGAGTGTGTTTAGGTGGGGGGGGGGGTACCAGGGCCAATAGCGGAGGAGCGGTGGAGCTGAGAAGCGGAGGAGCAGAGGAGCGGAGGTAATGTTTCTTCTCTCAGAGGCGGGGAAGCTTGGGGGCAGAAGAACCCCTTAGACGGCCTGATGTGAGCATTCTCCGGACATAGATCCCCTGTACGTATGATTGGAGCTCCCGGACCACTGGGCACACACATGTGAATGAGTGGATGAGCTAATGTTTGTTTGGTTGTGGATGCGTTTCGGCTAATGCTATTAGCACAGCTAATATGAGTTAAGGTGTGTGTGTGTGTATGTCTGTGTGTGTTTGTGTGTGTGTGTGTGTGTGAGTTTGTTTAGGTGGGGGGGGTCGCGGACAGGGAGTACCAGGGCCTCGAGCGGATGAGCTGAGGAGCGGAGGAGGGCAGATGCCCGGCCTTGATTCGCTTATGTCCAGCGGTTCGGGAATTCCAGGGCCCAAAGCGGAGGAGCAGTGGAGCTGAGAAGCGGAGGAGCGGAGGAGCGGAGTAGCAGAGGCATAGTTTCTCCTCTCAGAGGCGGGGAAGCTTGGGGGCATCAGAACCCCTTGGACGGGCTAATGTGAGCATTCTCCGGACATAGATCCCCCGAACGTATGAATGGAGCTCCCGGACCATTGGGCACACACATGTGAATGAGTGGATGAGCTAATGTTTGTTTGGTTGTGGATGCATTTCGGCTAATGCTATTAGCACAGCTATGATGAGTTAAGGTGTGTGTGTGTGTGTGTGTGTGTGTGTGTGTGTGTGTGTGTGTGTGTCTGTTTGTTTGTTTTTGTGTCTGTGTGAGGGTGTTCGTGTGTGTGTGTGTGAGAGTTTGTTTAGGTGGGGGGGGGGGGGTACCAAGGCCCATCGCGGAAGAGCTGTGGAGCGGAGAAGCGGAGGAATGGAGGAGCGGAGGTAATTTCTCTCTTCTCAAAGGCAGAGGATGGGAAGTTTGCGGGCAGTAGGACGCCTTAGACCAGCCACTGTGAGCCTTCTCCAGATATAGATCCCCCGGACGTATGATTGGAGCTCCCGGACCATTGGGCACACACATGTGAATGAGTGGATGAGCTAATGTTTGTTTGGTAGTGGATGCGTTTCGGCTAATGCTATTAGCACAGCTATGATGAGTTAAGGTGTGTTTGTGTATGTGTGTGTGTGTGTGTGTGCGTTTGTGTGTTTGTGTGTTTTTGTGTGTGAGTGAGTGTGTTTAAGTGGGGGGGGGGTACCAGGGCCCATAGCCGAGGAGCGGTGGAGCTGAGAAGCGGAGGAGCGGAGTAGCGGAGGTATTGTTTCTCCTCTCAGAGGCGGGGAATCTTGGGAGCTATTAGCACAGCTATGATGACTTAAGGTGTGTGTGTGTTTGTGTGTTTGTGTGTTCTTGTGTGTGTGTGTGTGTGTGTTTTTGTGTGTGCGTTTGTGTATATGTTTGTGACAGTTTGTTTAGGTGGGGGGGGGGCGCGGACAGGGGGTAGCTGGGCCTGGAGCGGATGAGCTGTGAAGCGGATGGAGGGCAGAAGCACGTCCCATAATTCTCCTGAGTCCGGCGGATCGGGAGTACCAGGGCCCATAGCGGAGGAGCGGTGGAGCGGAGAAGCGAACCATTGGGCACACACATGTGAATGAGTGGATGAGCTAATGTTTGTTTGGTTGTGGATGCATTTCGGTAATGCTATTAGCACAACTATGATGACTTAATGTGTGTATGTGTTTCAGTGTGTGTGTGTGTGTGAGTGTCTTTGTGTATGTGTGTGATAGTTTGTTTTGGTGGGGGGGGGGGGGGGGTCGCGGACACGGAGTACCAGGGCACACACATGTGAATGAGTGGATGAGCTAATGTTTGTTTGGTTGTGGATGCGTTTCGGCTAAAGCTATTAGCACAGCTATGATGAGTTAAGGTGTGTGTGTATGTGTGTGTGTGTGTGTTTGTGTGTTTTTGTGTGTGTGTGAGTGATTTTTTGTGAGAGTTTATTTTGGTGGGGGGGGGGGGGGGAGAGTACCAGGGCCCATAGTGGAGGAGCAGTGGAGCTGAGAAGCGGAGGAGCGGAGTAGCGGAGGTATTGTTTCTCTTCTCAGAGGCGGGGAAGCTTGGGAGCTATTAGCACAGGTATGATGACTTAAGATGTGTGTGTGGGTGTGTGTTTGCGTGTTTGTGTGTTTGTGTGTTCTCGTGTGTGTGTGTGTGTGTGTGTGTGTGTGTGTGTTTGTGTGTGCGATTGTGTATATGTGTGTGACAGTTTGTTTAGGTGGGGGGGGGCGCGGACAGGGGGTAGCTGGGCCTGGAGCGGATGAGCTGTGGAGCGGATGGAGGGCAGAAGCACGTCCCATTCAGCCGCCGGCAACCATAAAAACCTATCTTTAACTTAAAAACAAACAAAAATATGCAATATCTCATTTCTGTGCAATATTCAGAAACTGTGCAATATTTCATTTCATAACAGCTACATTGTGCAATATTTCATCTCATCTCATAAGAGCTACACTATAATGTTCCCTTCTATCATACTATTGTGCACTCCTTACCTCACTTGTTACTAAGACACTCATAGTTTTATCACTGCTTACTAAGACACTTTATAGTTTCACTGAAACACTTTATAGTTTATAGTTTATTTTTATTTATAATTCTGCCTTTCTTTTATTATTTATTACTGTTATATTTTCTGTAACTCTGGCACTGCAATTTCCTTCGGGATTATAAAAGTTGTTCTGATTCTTATTCTTAATTCTCCTGAGTCCGGCGGATCGGGAGTACCAGGGCCCATAGTGGAGGAGCGGTGGAGCGGAGAAGCGGACCATTGAGCACACACATTTGAATGAATGGATGAGCTAATGTTTCTTTGGTTGTGGATGCGTTTCGGCTAATGCTATTAGCACAGCTATGATGACTTAATGTGTGTATGTGTTACAGTGTGTGTGTGTGTGTGAGTGTCTTTGTGTATGTGTGTGATAGTTTGTTTTGGTGGGGGGGGGGGGGGGGGTCGCGGACACGGAGTACCAGGGCACACACATGTGAATGAGTGGATGAGCTAATGTTTGTTTGGTTGTGGATGCGTTTCGGCTAAAGCTATTAGCACAGCTATGAAGACTTAAGGTATGTGTATGTGATTATGTGTGTGTCTGTGTGTGTGTGAGTGTCTTTGTGTGTGTGTGTGAGAGGCTCTTTTGGTGGGGGGGGGGGGTCGTGGACAGGGAGTACCATTGGGCACACACATGTGAATGAGTGGTTTAGCTAATGTTTGTTTGGTTGTGAATGCGTTTCGGCTAATGCTATTAGCACAGCTATGAGTTAAGGTGTGTGTATGTGTGTGTGTGTGTGTTTGTGTGTTTTTGTGTGTGTGTGAGGGATTTTGTGTGAGAGTTTGTTTAGGTGGGGGGGGAGGGGGGGGAGTACCAGGGCCCATCGCGGAGGACTGGTGGAGCTGAGAAGCGGAGGAGCAGAGGAGCGAAGGTAATGTTTCTTCTCTCAGAGGCGGGGAAGCTTGGGGGCAGAAGAACCCCTTAGACGGGCTAATGTGAGCATTCTCCGGACATAGATCACCCGGTCGTATGATTGGAGCTGCCGGACCATTGGGCACACACATGTGAATGAGTGGATGAGCTAATGTTTGTTTGGTTGTGGATGCGTTTCGGCTAATGCTATTAGCACAGCTATGATGAGTTAAGGTGTGTTTGTGTGTGTGTGTGTGTGTGTTTGTTTGTTTTTGTGTCTGTGTGAGTGTGTTCGTGTGTGTATGTGTGAGAGTTTGTTTAGGTGGGGGGGTGGTACCAGGGCCCATCGCGGAGGAGCGGAGGAGCGGAGGAGCGGAGAAGCGGAGGAATGGAGGAGCGGAGGTAATGTTTCTCTTCTCAAAGGCAGAGGATCGGAAGTTTGGGGGCAGTAGGACGCCGGTGCGAGCGATGCGTTTCAAGGCGTATTGCATGTGTGTATGGAGGGGGGGGGTCTACAGGACACCGCAGACCGGCAATGGTGCACCTTCTCCGGACATCGATCCCCGAAACGTCGGCGTAGAGCTCCCGGAGCAGCCGGCGTGTACATGTGAATGAATGGAGGAGCTAATTTGTGTGTGTGGGGTGGTGGTGGTGTGGGGGGAAGGGGGGGGGGGGGGGCGTTTCGGCTAATGCTATCAGCACAGCTATGATTATCCCCAGAACGTTGAGAACGAGCCCCCGGAACTCCAGACATGCGTATATAAAAGAGTGGAATTAAGGTGTGTGTGAGTGTGTGTGTGTGTGTGTGTGTGTGTCTATGTGTGTGTGTGTGTGTGTGTGTGTGTGTGTGTGTGTGTGTGTGTGTGTGTGTGTGTATGTGTGGGACAGAAATAATGTCGGGGACAGAAATTGTTATTAGCCTGCTGGCAGATGACACACCCTTAGTTTTGAAAAATGAACATCAAGTCCCAATAAGCGTTGAAAAAATTAAAACATTCTCCAAGGCTTCAGGATTGTCATTAAACTTAAAGAAATGCAAACTTCTTGCGCTGCATGACTCACCACTAAAGGAAATCAGCAATGTTCCTATCAAATCAGAAATAAAATACTTGAGCATTTTCCTATCTAAGGACCAAAAGTTAAATCAATCCAGGAACATTGAATCTAAACTGAATCAAAGTAAAGCAAAATTGAATATATGGCTCCAAAGAGATTTATCAATATTAGGCCGGATATATTTGACTAAAATGGAATATTTATCCAGATGTATATACCCAGTGTATTCCAATGCTGCTCCAAATCAACTCATAAAATCTATTAACCAAATAAATTTCAACTTTATCTGGAGGAACAGACCACACCATCTAAAAAAATCACATATGGGGAAAGAAACAAGTGAGGGAGGGCTGAAAGTGATAGAGTTGGACTGCCTGAATGGGACATTGAAGGTGAACTGGTTGAAATCCTGGATCAAACATCATCATTCTTTCTGGTATTGTACTCCAAACTACTTATTTAACAAAGTCGGTGGCCTAAGTCTTGTGCTTATCTCTGACTTGGATATCAACAAGATTCCTGTCCAATTTTCAGAGTTCCATAAACAAATACTATTATACTGGAAAATGATATATGTACACAATTTCTCACCACACAGTCCAATAATTTGGAACAATAGATATGTACTGCGTGGCAACAAACCTCTGTTTTACAAGGAATGCTTTGAGAAAGGTATATGGTCAATAATTGACTTGATGGATGACAATGGCAGTCGTCTAGACTATGAACAGTTCTGTACTACACACAGATTTAAGCCTCCCATATTAGAGTTGATAAAGTTACGAAACGCACTGCCTCGACAATTTGTATTCCTGACCAAAAATATAATGACGCACCAAACCGTACAACCACAGTTACCCCGACTATCACTCCAGGGAATCTCAATTCTGGACAGAAAGTGCAGCAACTCCTTTATTAGGACATGTTTCACAGGAAACTTGTTCCCTGGACGTCAAAACAAAAATAATATTTGAAATAAATTTGATAAGGAATCGACTGCCACGCTGCGAACTATGTGTCTGACTCTACCCATACCCCCCAAGGCAAGAAGAGACCCACTTCTAAATTATGAATGACATCTACCCATCTAAGGAATTATTGCGGGTACGCTTTACTTTTGAAGATAATATTTGTACATTTTGTGAAGACAACATTGAAACCACTGACCATATATTTTTTCTCATTCTCATTCCATCGTCACCAGTTTCCCTCTCAAAAGATGATATCACATTTGGTTTACTTATAAGCAACATAACAGATGAACTCTGTGTCAATGTTCTTTTAGGCCTGGCCAAGTTCTTCATTCACAAAAACAGAATGCAAAAATGCTCCCCAAATTTTAATTTCTTCATAAACGATTTTGAATTATAAAAAAAAAACTTAAAACTTATGGAAAAATCCAAAAACTGAAAAATATACAGTTACCCATGTCTGAGATTCCTTTTTTTTTGGAAAAAAAAAAAAACAACTTAATTACATGTTATATTCCCCTTGCAATTTTTTTTTCGTTTAAATTTTTTATTTGTCTATCTATTGATTTAATTATTTCCTTTTAATTTCTTTTTTTGTCTAGCACTGTAAATTTCTTACAAACCGTTAACACTATTAACTTCTGATTCCATACAGAACAAATGTCCTTCTGTCCGTTGCTTCCTCATCCCTGGTTGTTTCATTGACATTCAGTTCTACCTTGCTATGTTTATTTGTACATTTGTATATTTGTGTGTACTATTAATGTTCAATTAAAAACAGTTTGATGTCTGAGATTCCTTGTGAACGGCCAACTTAATTACATGTTATATTCCCCTTACAATTTTTTTTTTTAGTTTTTAATTTTATTTTTCTATCTATTTATTTAATTATTTCCTTTTAATTTTCTGTTTTTGTCTGGCATTAAAAATTTCTCGCAAACCGTTAACACTATTAACTTCTGATTACATACAGAACGAATGCCCTTATGTCCCCCCCCCCCCCCCCGTCCCCCCGCTTTTTCCTTACGGTGGCAGACACTGAGATCAAAAGCAAATGTGTCATTGTAATGCAGTAACAGGGTGATAACAGCCGTGTTTGAAGTGTGTAGGGGCTTATAGGAGAGCAGAAGCACGTCACGCTATTCGCCTGAGTTCGGAGGATCGGGAGTACCAGGGCCCATAGCGGAGGAGCAGAGGAGTTGAGAAGCGGAGGAGCGGAGTTATGTTTCTCTTCTCAAAGGCGGGGAAGCTTGGGGGCAGCAGGACCCCTTAGACCGGCCAATGTGAGCCTTCTCCGGACATAGATCACCCGGACGTATGACTGGAGCTCCCGTACCTCTGGGCACACACATATGTGAATGAGTGGATGAGCTAATGTTTGTTTCGTTGTGGATACGTTTCGGCCAATGCTATTAGCACAGCTATGATGAGTTCAGGTGTGTGTGTGTGTGTGTGTGTGTGTGTGGGTGTGTGTCTGTGTGTGTGTGTGTGTGTCTGTGTGTGTGTGTGTGTGTGTGTGTGTGTGTGTGTATGTGTGTGTGTGCGTGTGTTTATGTGTGTGTGAGAGTTTGTTTTGGTGGGTGGGTGGGGATGGGGGGGGTTCCCGCGGACTGGGAGTACCAGGGCCTCGAGCGGATGAGCTGAGGAGCGGAGGAGGGCAGATGCCCGGCCTTGATTCGCTTATGTCCAGCGGTTCGGGAGTTCCAGGGCCCAAAGCGGAGGAGCGGAGGACAGCAAAAGCCCTGTCCGCAATTCACCTGAGTCTGGCGGATCGGTAGTACCTGGTTCCGCAGCGGAGGAGCGGAGGAGCTGAGAAGCGGAGGAGCGGAGGAGATGTTTCTCTTCTCAGAGGCGGAGAGGGGGGGGGGGAGCAGGACCCCTTACCCTTATCCCCCGGACGTTTGAGTGGAGCTCCCGGACCTCCGGGCACGCACATGCGAATGACTGGATGACAGGGAGTGCCAGGGCCTGGAGCGGATGAGCAGAGGAGAGGCGGAGGGCAGAAGCCCGGCCCAGTTCGGGAGTTCCAGGGTCCAAAGCGGGGGAGCGAAGAAGCGGAGGAGAGCAGAAGAGCAGAAGACTGGCCCGGAATTCACCGAAGTCCCGCAGATCGGGAGTTCCAGGGCCCGAGCGGAAGAGCGGAGGAGCGGAGCAAAGCGGAAGCCCGTCTTAACAACAAGGAAATTACAGATGAAGCTATAATTTCCACAGAAATCTTTAAATTCTATAGCCACCTATACACTTCGACATTATCAAAAAGCGATTGTGACTCCTTTCCAACAAATATTCCTCAATATATCCCAAAAATAACAACAACAAACAACATATGTTTGTTTTGTATATGTTTATATATAAACAACAAAAAATATACAGTTTGATGTCTGAGATTCCTTGTGAATCGCCAACTTAATTATATGTTGTATTCCCCTTGCAATCTTTTTTCGTTTTAATTTTTTATTTGTCTATCTATTGATTTAATTATTTCCTTTTAATTTCTTTTTTTGTCTAGCACTGTAAATTTCTCACAAACCGTTAACACTATTAACTTCTGATTCCATACAGAACAAATGTCCTTCTGTCCGTTGCTTCCTCATCCCTGGTTGTTTCATTGACATTCAGTTCTACCTTGCCATGTTTATTTGTACATTTGTATATTTGTGTGTACTATTTATGTTCAATTAAAAAAAAAAAAAAAAAAGAATGAGAGGCTGAGAAAATCTCCATGTCTCTCTCTCTCCCCCCCTTAATGCCCCCCCCCCCCCCTCTTCCTCACGGCGGCCGACGCAATGTGATTCTCGCCGTTGTTGTGGAAGTAGGGTAAAGGATTCCCCGCGTCGGTGCGAGCGATGCGTTTCAAGGCGTATTGCATGTGTGTATGGAGGGGGGGGGGTCTACAGGATACCGCAGGCCGGCAATGGTGCACCTTCTGCGGACATCGATCACCGAAACGTCGGCGTGGAGCTCCCGGAGCAGCCGGCGTGTACATGTGAATGAATGGAGGAGCTAATGTGTGTGTGGTGGTGGTGGTGGGGGGGGGGGGCGTTTCGGCTTGACGGGAAAGAAACCAAATGTGTCACAAATGCAAAAGTTTGGTGCTGTGTGCTATGCATACAAGCACAACAAAAAGAAACTTGACTCAAGAGGTGAGAAGGGAGTTTTCATTGGATATGCCAAAAATAGTCCAGCTTATTTTGTATATTATCCAAATAGTGAAAGAGTACTAAAACAGACTGCTAAAATTTGTGTCGAACCCATCTCCAGAGCAACAAACCCAGACAGAGATGAGCTCAGACCAGGATGATGATGATAATGATGATAATGATGATGATGATGATGATGATGATGATGATGATGATGATGATGATTATGATCAGTTAGACATTTAAAGAGGCAAGGAGTTCCCTCAATGCTGACAAGTGGATGAAATCTATGGACGAAGAGATGGAGTCATTGAGAGAGAAGAACACTTTTACCCTAACACAGCTACCCCAAGGCAAGTGTGCAGTGGGGGTGGGGGTGGGGGGTGGGGGGGCGAAAGCGCTAAAAAGAAATGAAGATGGCACAAACAAATATAAAGCTCGGTATGTTGCTAAGGGCTACAGTCAAAAGTATGGCACGGATTTCGAGGAAACATTTTCTCCAACAGCAAATATGACAAGTGTGAGGGTGTTTATGCAGAAATCAGTTCCGGAAAATTTGTTCTTACACCAAATGGATGTAAAGACAGCCTATCTTCATGCACCCATAGATTGTGAGCTCTGTGTAGAACAACCAGAAGGGTATGAAGTGACAAATACAAAACAGAAGCTGGTGTGTAAACTTGAAAAGTCACTATACGTCCCTGAACAGGTCGGTCGTCATTGGGATCTGATGCTCCATTCTTACTTGATTGACAATGACTTTATTCAGAATGAAGCAGATCATTGTGTCTATGTCAAAGAAAACCAAAATGACAAAGTCATCATCATAATATGGGTAGATGATTTAATCATAGCTGCGAGTGATGAGGAAGTAATGAAAGAGGTGAAAATCATGCTTACAGCTAGATTTAAAATGAAGGACTTGGGCAAAGTGATCAAAATCAATACCCAGAAAATATGTCAGTCAGAAGAGTGTGTTAAGATGTCACAAAGAAAATATGTGGAAAGGTAGCCCTACAGTATTTTCCAACACAAGAGATGCCGGCACATGTTATGACAAAGCCTGCATCACAGTTTAAGTTGTTGAATTTTTCAAAGTTGTTGTTTGGGTCATGAGTATTTTATTTTGATGTAAATGGGCAAAGATACCAATAATATGAGAGCAAGTGGGGGCGTTGTTAACTGAGAAATATGCTCTCAATTATTTTCCGTTTTATTTCCAAGGGCCAGTCTCAACTTCCCAGTCAACAGGATCCCGCAGACCGGCCAAGGTGCACCTTCTTCTGACACGGATCCCTGTGACGTCGGCGTGAAGCTCCGGGAGCACCAGACATGCACATATGAATAAGCGGAGGAGTCGATTCCATAAGTCCTCCACTCACGGCCTCGGTGTCACTGAATCGAGCAATCTGGTTTTTTAATGTTTAAAAATCGGCTTAACATTGAGGTCGAAAAAACAGCGGTATCGTTAAAATACAGTAACAGGGTGATAACATCCATGTAAGAAGTGGAGGGGGATTTATTGCACTCACGGCCCCACTCGTTTATTCCTCTCATACACAGCTGCCAGATCACCTGGTGGGGCTTCAAGCGCTGTGCACAGTCGGATGCCGCCATCTAGCGGACATAAAATGTAAGGAAGCGGAGGGAGAAAGCCATCCGGTGTTCCCCGAGTAGCGGCGACGAACGAGTTTAGAGCCGTGGAGAAGGTTTGCTTCCCCCCCACCCTCTCTTTCTAACTTCTTCTTCTTCTTCTTCTTCTTCTTCTTCTTCTTCTTCTTCTTCTTCTTCTTCTTCTTCTTCTTCTTCTTCTTCTTTTGTCTTTTCCCGTCAGGTGTGGCCACAGCGAGTCAACTTTCTCCATCTAACCCTATTCTCCGTATCCTCCTCTCTCACACCAACTACCTTCATATCCTCTCTCACCACGTCCATAAATCCTCTCTTTGGTCTTCCTCGAGACCTCTTGCCTTGCAGCTCCAATTCCAGCATCCGTCTACCAATATATTCTCTATCCCTCCTCTGTACATGACCGAACCATCTCAGTCTGGCTTCTCTGACCTTCTCTCCAAAACATCGAACATGTGCTGTTCGTCTGATAGACTCATTCCTGATCCTATCCATCCTGGTCACTCCCAAAGAGAACCTCAACATCCTCATATCTGCAACCTCTAGTTCTGCCTGCTGTCTTTCGGTCATTGTAACAGTTTCTAGTGCATATATCATCGCTGGGCTCACCACTGTCTTGTACACCTTTGTACACCTTGGAAATGGGCAACCCCATATCTGACCGTGTGACACAGCCAAGCAGTGCAGACAATGTGAGATGATCAACTAGAACCAAAAAGAAGCCCAGTTACTTTAATGGTTATGTGACGAGTGCTATTGACGATGACCAAGTGTTCACTAACATTGACTACTGTTATAGACTGGCGTGTGGTGTCCCACAGACATTTAAAGAGGCAAGAAGTTCCCTCAATGCTGACAAGTGGATGAAATCTATGGACGAAGAGATGGAGTCATTGAGAGAGAACAACACTTTTACCCTAACACAGCTACCCCAAGGCAAGTGTGCAGTGGCGGGGGGGGGGGGGGGGGCGTATGCGCTAAAAAGAAATGAAGATGGCACAAACAAATAAAAAGCTTGTTATGTTGCTAAGGGCTACAGTCAAAAGTATGGCACGGATTTTGAGGAAACATTTTCTCCAACAGCAAATATGACAAGTGTGAGGGTGTTAATGCAGAAATCAGTTCAGGAATATTTGTTACTACACCAAATGGATGTAAAGACAGTCTATCTTCATGCACCCATAGATTGTGAGCTCTGTGTAGAACAACCAGAAGGGTATGAAGTAACAAATACAAAACAGAAGCTGGTGCGTAAACTTGAAAAGTCACTATACGGCCTTAAACAGGCAGTTCGTAATTGGAATCTGACGATCCATTCTTATTTGATTGACAATGACTTTATTCAGAATGAAGCAGATCATTGTGTCTATGTCAAAGAAAACCAAAATGACAAAGTCATCATCATAATATGGGTAGATGATATAATCATAGCTGCAAGTAATGAGGAAGTAATGAAAGAGGTGAAAATCATGCTTACAGCTAGATTTAAAATGAAGGACTTGGGCAAACTGATCAAAATCAACACCCAGAAAATATGTCAGTCAGAAGAGTGTGTTAAGATGTCACAAAGAAAATATGTGGAAAGGTAGCCCTACAGTATTGTCCAACACAAGAGATGCCGGTAGATGTTATGACAAAGCCTGCATCGCAGTTTAAGTTGTTGAATTTTTCAAAGTTTTTGTTTG
Source organism: Fistularia commersonii (assembly GCF_037954325.1). Taxonomy (NCBI): domain Eukaryota; kingdom Metazoa; phylum Chordata; class Actinopteri; order Syngnathiformes; family Fistulariidae; genus Fistularia; species Fistularia commersonii. The sequence goes on from NW_028234011.1 coordinate 423,438, forward strand.
TCGTTTGGGTCATGAGTATTTTATTTTGATGTAAATGGGCAAAGATACCAATAATATGAGAGCAAGTGGGGGCGTTGTTAACTGAGAAATATGCTCTCAATTATTTTCCGTTTTATTTCCAAGGGCCAGTCTCAACTTCCCAGTCGACAGGACCCCGCAGACCGGCCAAGGTGCACCTTCTTCGGACACGGATCCCCGTGACGTCGGCGTGAAGCTCCGGGAGCACCAGACATGCACTTATGAATAAGCGGAGGAGTCAACTCCATAAGTCCTCCACTCAGGGCCTCGGTGTCACTGAATCGAGCAATTTGGTTTTTAATGTTTAAAAATCGGCTTAACATTGAGGTGGAAAACACAGCGGTATCGTTAAAATACAGTAACAGGGTGATAACATCCATGTAAGAAGTGGAGGGGGATTTATTGCACTCACGGCCCCACTCGTTTATTCCTCTCATACACAGCGGCCATATCGCCTGGTGGAGCTCCAAGCGCTGTGCACAGTCGGATGCCGCCATCTAGCGGACATAAAATGTAACGAAGCGGAGGGAGAAAGCCATCCGGTGTTCCACAAGTAGCGGCGACGAACGAGTTTAGAGCCGTGGAGAAGGTTTGCTTTGGGTAGATGATTTAATTATTGCAGCAGAGTGTTGCATGGTTTTCAGGGAGGAGTTGAGAAAGGGTCTGGGTTGTCAGGGAGAGCTTCCAGATGATTGGACAACAACAGCTAGTGTTATCAGGGAGACAGGTAGAAGAGTACTTGGTGTGTCATCTGGTAGGAAAGTAGATAAGGAGACTTGGTGGTGGAATGAGGAAGTGCAGGAGTGTATACAGAGAAAATGGTTCGCGAAGAAGAAGTGGGATACTGAGAGGACTGAAGAGAACAGACAGGAGTTCAGGGAGATGCGGCGAAAGGTAAAGATAGAGGTAGCAAAGGCAAAACAAAGGGCTTATGATGACTTGTATGCTCGGTTGGATAGTAAGGAGGCTGAAAATGATCTATACAGGTTGGCGAAACAGAGAGATAAAGATGGAAAGGATGTACAGCAGGTCCGGGTGATAAAGGACAGAGAGAGAAATGTATTGACGGATGCTAGAAGAGTGACAGGAAGATGGAAAGAGTACTTTGAAGAGCTGATGAATGTGGAAAATGAAAGAGAGGCAAGGGTAGAAGAGGTGATTATTGTAGACCACAAAGTAGCAAAAATGAGTAAAAGTGAAGTGAGGAAGGCATTGAAGAGGATGAAGACTGGAAAAGCAGTTGGTCCTGATGATATACCTGTGGAGGTGTGGAAGTGTCTAGGAGAGGCAGCGGTAGATTTTCTGACTAGATTATTCAACAGGATCTTAGAGAGTGAGGAGATGCCTGAAGAATGGAGACAAAGTGTGATGGTGCCTATTTTTAAGAATCAAGGGGATGTGCAGAATTGTGGCAACTACAGAGGGATAAAGTTGATGAGCCATACAATGAAGTTATGGGAAAGAGTAGTGGAAACTAGACTGAGAGCAGAAGTCAGCATTTGTGAACAGCAGTATGGCTTCATGCCTAGGAAGAGTACTACAGATGCAGTATTTGCGTTGAGAATGCCAATAGAAAAGTACAGAGAAGGCCAGAGGGAGCTGCATTGCGTTTTTGTAGACCTAGAAAAAGCATATGACAGGTTGCCAAGAGAGGAGCTCTGGTATTGTATGAGGAAGTCTGGAGTGGCAGAGAAGTATGTTAGACTGGTGCAGGACATGTATGCCAGCTGTGAGACACTGGTACGGTGTGCTGTAGGGGTAACCGAGAAGTTCAAGGTGGAGGTGGGACTCCATCAGGGATCAGCTCTGAGCCCCTTCTTGTTCGCAATGGTGATGGATAGGCTGACAGATGAGGTTAGACAGGAATCCCCATGGACCATGATGTTTGCGGATGACATTGTGATCTGTAGTGAGAGCAGACAACAGGTAGAGGAAAATCTAGAGAGGTGGAGGTATGCTCTGGAAAGGAGAGGAATGAAAGTTAGTCGCAGCAAGACAGAATATATGTGTGAGAACAAGAGGAACTCGGGTGGAGCGGTGAGGCTACAGGGAGTGGAGATCAAGAAGCTGGAGGATTTCAGGTACTTAGGGTCAACAGTCCAGAGCAACGGAGAGTGCGTAAAAGAGGTGAAGAGACGGGTATGGACAACAAAATGTACAGTTGCACAACAATCTACGGAGACAATCAGGGGGCCATCGCACTGAGTAAGAATCCTGTAAACAGACAAAGGTCAAAACACATTGATGTAAAATATCATTTCATTCGTGAAGCACTCAGTGAGGGTTAAATAAATCTTATCTATTGTCCATCAGAGGACATGTTGGCAGACATCTCGACAAAACTCATGACAAAGGTAAAAATAGAACAATTCAAAAAGTGGTTATTTGGAAATTCAAATGTCCAAAGATTTTTTTTGGATGTTGAGATCAAGAGGGGGTGTTGAGATAGGTGATCTCATTAGTTTTATTTGAGTTTACATTCTAGTATACATATGTTGTATTTGTATCTACTCTCAGGAAATGCATGGCACTTTATGACAAGGTTTGGGACTTGTTTTAGTTTTTTGCGACTGTTCAGCTAACTTGACGTTAACTTCTACGTCAGTGTTTTTTTTTTTGGTATAGCGGTGCTGGCGGGAATTTTTCCCTCACTCTGTACTGTACATGTCCCATGGCTAACCGATGTTGATTCCCGGAGCTGTGAAGAAGAAAATAAAAGACGATTCAAACAAGGCAAACTTGTGAATTCCTTCCGAAACATGGAAAACGAAGAAGCTGCGAACTTAAACGCAACAGTTTGGTTGTGGATGCGTTTCGGCTAATGCTATTAGCACAGCTATGATGAGTTAAGGTGTGTTTGTGTGTGTGTGTGTGTGTGTCTGTGTGTGTGTGTGTGCGTGTGTGTGAGTGTGAATTTGTTTAGGTGGGGGGGGGGTCGCGGACAGGGAGTACCGGGGCCTCGAACGATGAGCTGAGGAGCGGAGGAGGGCAGAAGCCCGGCCCGTGATTCGCTTATGTCCAGCGGTTCGGGAATTCCAGGGCCCAAAGCGGAGGAGCGATGGAGCTGAGAAGCGGAGGAGCGGAGGTAATGTTTCTCCTCTCAGAGGCGGGGAAGTTTGGGGGCAGAAGAACCCCTTAGACTGGCTAATGTGAGCATACTCCGGACAAAGATCCCCCGGACGTATGATTGGAGCTCTCGGACCATTGGGCACACACATGTGAATGAGTGGATGAGCTAATGTTTGTTTGGTTGTGGATGCGTTTCGGCTAATGCTATTAGCACAGCTATGATGAGTTAAGGTGTGTGTGTATGTGTGTGTGTGTGTGTGTGTGTGTGTGTTTTTGTGTGTGTGTGAGTGTGTTTGTGTGTGTATGTGTGAGAGTTTGTTTAGGTGGGGGGGGGGGAGTACCAGGGCCCATAGAGGAGGAGCGGTGGAGCTGAAAAGCGGAGGAGCGGAGGAGCGGAGGTAATTTTTCTCCTCTCAGAGGCGGGGAAGCTGTGGGGGCAGAAGAACCCCTTAGACCGGCCAATGTGAGCCTTCTCCAGACATAGATCACCCGGACGTATGACTGGAGCTCCCATACCTCTAGGCACACACATATGTGAATGAGTGGATGAGCTAATGTTTGTTTTGTTGTGGATACGTTTTGGCCAATGCTATTAGCACAGCTATGATGAGTTCAGGTGTGTGTGTGTGTGTGTGTGTGTGTGTTTGTGCGTGTTTGTGTGCGTGTGTCTGTGTGTGTGTGTGTGTGTGTGTGTGTATGTGTGTGTGCGTGTGTTTATCTGTGTGTGAGAGTTTGTTTTGGTGGTGGGGGGGGGGGGTCCCGCGGACAGGGAGTACCAGGGCCTGGAGCGGATGAGGTGAGGAGCGGAGGAGGGCAGAAGCCCGGACCGTGATTCGCTTATGTCCCAAAAATAAACAACAACAAACAATATATGTTTGTTTTGTATATGTTTATATATAAACAACAAAAAATATACAGTTTGATATCTGAGATTCCTTGTGAGTCGCCAACTTAATTACATGTTGTACTCCCCTTGCAATCATTTTTTCGTTTTAATTTTTTATTAGTCTATCTATTGATTTAATTATTTCATTTTAATTTCTTTTTTTGTCTAGCATTGTAAATTTCTCACAAACCGTTAACACTATTAACTTCTGATTACATACAGAATGAATGTCCTTATGTCCTTTGGTTCCTCATGCCTGGTTGTTTCATTGACATTCAGTTCTACCTTGCCATGTTTATTTGTACATTTGTATAGTTGTGTGTACTATTTATGTTCAATTAAAAAAAAAAAAAAAAGAATGAGAGGCTGAGAAAATCTCCATGTCTCTCTCTCCCCCCCCTTAATGCCCCCCCCCCCCCCCCTTCCTCACGGCGGCCGACGCAACGCGTTTCTTGCCGTTGTTGTGGAAGTAGGGAAAAGGATTCCCCGCGTCGGTGCGAGCGATGCGTTTCAAGGCGTATTGCATGTGTGTATGGAGGGGGGGGGTCTACAGGACACCGCAGACCGGCAATGGTGCACCTTCTCCGGACATCGATCACCGAAACGTCGGCGTGGAGCCCCCGGAGCAGCCGGCGTGTACATGTGAATGAATGGAGGAGCTAATGTGTGTGTGGGGTGGTGGTGGTGGTGGTGGTGGTGGTGTGTGTGGGGGGGGCGTTTCGGCTAATGCTATCAGCACAACTATGATTATTCCCAGAACGTTGAGAACGAGCTCCCGGAACTCCAGGCATCGTATATAAAAGAGTGGAATTAAGCTGTGTGTGTGTGTGTGTGTGTGTGTGTGTGTGTGTGTGTGTGTGTGTGTGTGTGTGTGTGTGTGTGACAGAAATAATGTCGGGGACAGAAATTGTTATTAGCCTGCTGGCAGATGACACAACCTTAGTTTTGAAAAATGAACATCAAGTCCCAATAAGCGTTGAAAAAATTAAAACATTCTCCAAGGCTTCAGGATTGTCATTAAACTTAAAGAAATGCAAACTTCTTGAGCTGCATGACTCACCACTAAAGGAAATCAGCAGTGTTCCTATCAAATCAGAAATAAAATACTTGAGCATTTTCCTATCTAAGGACCAAAAGTTAAATCAGTCCAGGAACATTGAATCTAAACTGAATCAAAGTAAAGCAAAATTGAATATATGGCTCCAAAGAGATTTATCAATATTAGGCCGGATATATTTGAGTAAAATGGAATGTTTATCCAGATGTATATACCCAGTGTATTCCAATGCTGCTCCAAATCAACTCATCAAATCTATTAACCAAATAAATTTCAACTTTATCTGGAGGAACAGACCACACCATCTAAAAAAATCACATATGGTGAAAGAAACAAGTGAAGGAGGGCTGAAAGTGAGAGTTGGACTGCCTGAATGGGACATTGAAGGTGAACTGGTTGAAATCCTGGATCAAACATCATCATTCTTTCTGGTATTGTACTCCAAACTACTTATTCAACATAGTCGGTGGCCTAAGTCTTCTACTTATCTCTGACTTGGATATCAACAAGATTCCTGTCCAATTTTCAGAGTTCCATAAACAAATACTATTATAATGGAAAATGATATTTGTACACAATTTCTCACCACACAGTACAATAATTTGGAACAATAGATATGTACTGCGTGGCAACAAACCTCTGTTTTACAAGGAATACTTTGAGAAAGGTATATGGTCAAGAATTGACTTGATGGATGACAATGGCAGTCCTCTAGACTTTGAACAGTTCTGTACTACACACAGATTTAAGCCTCCCATATTAGAGTTGATAAAGTTACGAAACGCACTGCCTCGACAATTTGTATTCCTGACCAAAAATATAATGGCGCACCGAACCGTACAACCACAGTTACCCCGACTATCACTCCAGGGAATCTCAATTCTGGACAGAAAGTGCAGTTGTTATCTGAGAAATATGCTCTCAGTTATTTCCCTTTTATTTTGAATGGCCAGTCCCAGCTTCCGGTCTGTCCGTAGTGTTTTTATTTGCTTGAAAATAAACTCAACTTCTTCCAGTTCTGTAAAACAAGAGGCGTGTCACACATATTATTCCTCCGTAAAAGACCCAGTCGGTATTGAGGGGTAGCACGCAGATCTACTGCACAGATAACCTCTGATAACAGGTTATGGGCCCAGGAAACCCCCAAAGACGGCTGAAGACAGTTTGGAGCCGCTGAGAAGAGCGACGATACTGCAAACTCATCACTGGCCATGGAAAACAAGCAAGCCAGATGATGGAAGGAGACTTGCAGGAGGCAAACAAACTAAACCTGTTTTTTAACAGATTTGATGAAGGTGCCTCCGCCCACCCTCCCCCCAGCTCCTCTCAGGACTTTCCTTCCCCCGTGCCCTCACCCCTCACTTTAAGGAGCTTTCCCCCTCCCCCACGCACCTCTTCTGCTTCCCTGGACGATGTCTCGTTTACACCTCAGCCGTCCTGCCCCCCACTGGGACTCTCTCCACCCCCTCCTGTTGCCTTCACCGCTGAGGAGGTGGGAAGAGAGTTCAGCCGCCTTCGTCCCAGGAAAGCTGCTGGCCCTGACGGCCTCAGCCCCAGAGTGCTGAAAGGATGTGCCTCTCAGCTGTGTGGGATCTTCTCACATCTCTTCAACCTGAGCCTGACCCAGATGGTTGTCCCCGACCGGTGGAAAACCTCATGCCTGGTTCCAGCGCCCGAGGTGAAGCATCCCAGCAGACACAGCGACTACAGACCGGTGGCGCTGACATCACACGTCATGAAGTCGCTGGAGAGGCTCGTCCTGAGGCACCTTGGCACAGTCGTCGGACCTTCGCTGGACCCCCTGCGGTTCGCATACCACCCACGGATAGGAGTGGAAGACGCCATCATCTTCCTGCTGCACAGAATCTACACACACCTGGAGGAGGCAGGAAGCACTGTGAGAGTCATGTTCTTTGACTTCTCCAGTGCTTTTAACACCATTCGACCTGCCCTGCTGAACAGGAAGCTTCTGGACATGCAGGTAGATGCTCCACTCGCGGCTATTAGAGAGTAATTCTAATTCATGCTGGTCTAAGGTAAAACCTGTAAAGAGGAGACTGAGGTTATCATAAGAAATAACACAGACAAGCGACTATTCTTTTGTGCTCTGCAGAGGGGGAGACTCAGCGCGCTCTTTGGAGCCAAGATCCAGAGAATCCCCCCGAGTTCCTCCTTGCTCGGCTTGTTATTGTGTGAAAGTGTTTATTTACATAACAACATTCATTGTATAGTATAGTTCATGCATATGTGAAGTTGTCCAGGATGATATACAGGGGTGGTCAGGTTTCTCTCCAGAAGTGTTTATCCTCGTTTAGATTTACGTTTACGGGGGGGTAGGTTCTTATCTAAAGATGTTTACGACCATTGGAATATCTTGGAGGGCCCAACTCTTGTTAGAGGACAAAGGTCTTTTGTGCTCTAGCATGTCTGGCTAACTTCATGTGAGTAGTCGAAATAACATAGTTATAGAAATAGAGAGTAAACTCTAACAATTCTCTCCTGTTTATGAGACTCCGAACAATGTTAAACTCTTCAGCATCATCATGCCATGTTGGTACATAGTTTACAGATAACACTTCATACAACATCATGGTCGTCGTCCTCCACAGTCAAATTGTTATCATTTTCTTTTTCTGAATCACTTATAGGCAGTTGCTCATGTATCTGTCCAGTGTAGTGAGTCCTTGGTTGGGTCTGCACTGCTACTATTGCCATCTGGACAAAGGCTGCGGAAGCCATTTTAGCAATCATGCTTCTCAAACAAGGAATAACGCACATAGTAAATAAACAAAACAAAATAAGAATCACAATCACAGGTGTAAGGCACTTTAAAAGTATTTGCCACCAAGTTCCGTTGATGATCCATCCAAGAGGGTCAAACTGTAAAAACGACATTAAAGTATCACTGTCCTCTTTACCCTCTAGTTGGTTCTTTAATGTCGTCAATTTGTCATGAATTACTGTGAAATTGTCTCGCGTGTCTGGGATATATGTGCAACATTGTTGTCCTATTATCGCACATACACCACCTTCCTTGGCTAAGACAATATCTAAAGCCACACGATTTTGTCAAAGCATTTCTTTCATAGCCATAGTCTCTGGATTGTTTTGTATCAGTCCATTCAATTCTAGAACCCTTGACGTTAGGTTCTGTAATGTCGCCCAGACCTCATTCATTCGATGTCCCGAGTAGGCTACACCATAGTTAGGGAACATTGTCATAAGTATTCCTCTAGAGTCACTTATCAAGGCTCTTCGACTACGTTCATGTCCCATAGGCCTAATGAGTTGTACGCTATGAGTCATGTTATGCTCTGGTATAAAAGTCATAGCACTTCCTAATCGGGCCAAATAGCATGTGCCACACCAATGTTCAGGCAGATACAGAAATGCTCGTTTGCCACAAATCCATACATGTGTTTTTGGGCATGTATGGATAACCGTATTTGTGTGGGAATGCAAAAATCCTCCATGGTGGTATACCAGATTTGGTGAGGTTTGTTTCAATGCCCAATAATGGCTTGAGGGCTGTCAGATTCATGGCACACACGCCCATTCCCCACTTTCCAACCTCACATATACTATTATTATAGTAGTCATAGGTTTTCCTAACCGGTCTATCCGTTTCCATATCTAGCACAGTGTCACACTGTAGTTGGCCTAGATAATGCTCTTTCTTACCACACTGTCGTTTCATACAAAATGGTGGTGTCTTTTGTATTGTCATTAGAGTGAATCCCTCAATGACAGTTTTATTGGTTACCATAGAATAATTAGCTGGTAATCGCCATTTGGATGGATCGTAAGGCAGAAAAGGAAGGACTGAGGTATTTGTTATATTCTGAAAAATTCCAAATCTCTGACTCAATCCTTGGGAATATACCCATATTATAGACAAGGTCTCACTTTGGTTAATTGGATGAGGTTGTATAGTCGGGTTATGAGACATTGATATTGGCATTACCGTACAAACATAACAATCAGTTTGGTCTCCTGCCATTACATTTACCAATCGCCACCAGAGACTGTCTCGGTGTGGAAGATGAGAAGCAGTATGAACTCTGGGAGACTAAATGCTTGACCTGCATGCGGCTACAGGGGCTCAAAGACACAATTCTGAGTGAAACTCCAGAATTTGATGACGATGACGAGGAGGCGAAGGACAAGGAGCTGAATGAAATGGCCCATGCCGAACCGATCCAGTTTTTAGATGACAAAAGTCTAGGCCTGGTCATGCGCGAAGCTGCAGATGATGGGAGAAAGGCACTGAAGATGCTACGAGAGTATTACGCAGGTAAAGGGAAGCCTGGCATTATAAACCTGTATACTGACCTGACAAAACTGCAGAAAGGAAGCAATGAAAGCGTAACAGACTTTGTGATTAGGGCAGAGACTATAATCACGGTGCTAAGAAATGCAGAGGAAGTCATGAGTGATGATCTTCTCATAGCTATGGTGCTAAAGGGACTTCCAGAATCGTTCAAACCATTTGCAGTTCATGTGACTCAAAGTGAAGAAAAGCTCAAATTTGCTGACTTCCGTGTTTTTCAGTGACGTTCAGAGCTGACACACACCATGTTGAGCTGGCAGACGCGACCAAGTGTCAAGGCGTGGCGAAGCAGCGGGGAGAGGCAGAGGTGATCCTCATAGACAGCAGAGGACGTCACCACACAGCACCACTGAGAAACGCAATGTTCATCCCTTCCTGTCCACAGGACATTTTTTCTGTGATGGCCGCCACAGCAAACGGAGCAACGGTAATCTTCAATGAAGGAAAAGACATAGTCAAAATGAGTGACGGTACTGTATTTCCTATTCATGTGCAGAACACACTTTACTACCTATCTACAGCAGATGAAAGTAATGACAAATGCAAAGGGTGTTTTGATTTACAAACATGGCATGAAATTTTCGGCCATTGTAATTAGAGCGATGTACAAAAGTTGACAAAAGTGATTGATGGTATGGTAATCAAAGGGAAAACTGAAAAACCTGTATCACCATGTGAAGTGTGTATTCAAGGGAAGTTTGTGCAGATCAGAAACAGAGAGCCTGATGCAAGAGCAACAAAGGTGTTTGATTTAGTGCATACAGATCTGGCAGGGCCAGTAGATCCCATATCTATAGATGGACACAGATTTGCATTGTCGTTTACTGATGATTATTCCAACACAATTTTTGTGTACTTTCTCAAACAAAAGAGTGGTACAGTGAGTGCCACAGAGAGATTCTTAGCAGACACTGCCCCTTATGGGAAGATTAAGTGTATGAGATCTGACAATTGTACTGAGTTTATGTCAAAAGAGTACCAAGGACTAATGACTAAACGGGGTGTTAGACATGAAACGTCAGCGCCATACTCACCACACCAAAACGGGAAAGCAAAGAGAAACTGGAGGACTTTATTCGACATGGCATGGTGCATGTTACTAGGAAGCAACCTACCCAAAACATTGTGGACCCATGCAGTGCAGACAGCAGCGGTGGTCAGGAACTGATGCTTTAATAATCGGACAAAGCAGACGGCTTACTTTATGTTGACGGGAAAGAAACCAAATGTGTCACAAATGCAAAAGTTTGGTGCTGTGTGCTATGCATACAAGCACAACAAAAAGAAACTTGACTCAAGAGGTGAGAAGGGAGTTTTCATTGGATATGCTAAAAATAGTCCAGCTTATTTTGTATATTATCCAAATAGTGAAAGAGTACTAAAAACACAGACTGCTAAAATTTGTGACAAACCCATCTCCAGAGCAACAAACCCAGACAGAGATGAGCTCAGATCAGGATGATGATGATGATGATGATGATGATGATGATGATGATGATGATGATGATGATGATGATGATCTTCATCTAGCGGCCATAAAATGTAACGAAGCGGAGGGAGAAAGCCATCCGGTGTTCCCCGAGTAGCGGCGACGAACGAGTTTAGAGCCGTGGAGAAGGTTTGCTTCCCCCCCACCCTCTCTTTCTAACTTCTTCTTCTTCTTCTTCTTCTTCTTCTTCTTCTTCTTCTTCTTCTTCTTCTTCTTCTTCTTCTTCTTCTTCTTCTTCTACAGTTTCTAGTCCATACATCATCGCTGGTCTCACCACTGTCTTGTACACCTTTGTACACCTTGGAAATGGGCAGCCCCGTATCTGACCGTGTGACACAGCCAAGCAGTGCAGACAATGTGAGACGATCAACTAGAACCAAAAAGAAGCCCAGTTACTTTAATGGTTATGTGACTAGTGCTATTGACGATGACCAAGTGTTCACTAACATTGACTACTGTTATAGACTGGCGTGTGGTGTCCCACAGACATTTAAAGAGGCAAGGAGTTCCCTCAATGCTGACAAGTGGATGAAATCTATGGACGACGAGATGGAGTCATTGAGAGAGAACAACACTTTGACCCTAACACAGCTACCCCAAGGCAAGTGTGCAGTGGGGGTGGGGGGGTGGGTGTATGCGCTAAAAAGAAATGAAGTTGGCACAAACAAATATAAAGCTCATTATTTTGCTAAGGGCTACAGTCAAAAGTATGGCACGGATTTTGAGGAAACATTTTCTCCAACAGCAAATGTGACAAGTGTGAGGGTGTTCATGCAGAAATCAGTTCAGGAAAATTTGGCAGGTCGTCATTGGAATCTGATGCTCCATTCTTACTTGATTGACAACGACTTTATTCAGAATGAAGCAGATCATTGTGTCTATGTCAAAGAAAACCAAAATGACAAGGTCATCATCATAATATGGGTAGATGATTTAATCATAGCTGCGAGTGATGAGGAAGTAATGAAAGAGGTGAAAATCATGCTTACAGCTAGATTTAAAATGAAGGACTTGGCCAAAGTGATCAAAATCAATACCCAGAAAATATGTCAGTCAGAAGAGTGTGTTAAGATGTCACAAAGAAAATATGTGGAAAGGGAGCCCTACACTATTGTCCAACACAAGAGATGCCGGCAGATGTTATGACAAAGCCTGCATCGCAGTTTAAGTTGTTGAATTTTTCAAAGTTGTTGTTTGGGTCATGAGTATTTTATTTTGATGTAAATGGGCAAAGATACCAATAATATGAGAGCAAGTGGGGGCGTTGTCAACTGAGAAATATGCTCTCAATTATTTTCCGTGTTATTTCGAAGGGCCAGTCTCAGCTTCCGGTCAACAGGACCCCGCAGACCGGCCAAGGTGAACCTTCTTCGGACACGGATCCCCGTGACGTCGGCGTGAAGCTCCGGGAGCACCAGACATGCACGTATGAATAAGCGGAGGAGTCGACTCCATAAGTCCTCCACTCACGGCCTCGGTGTCACTGAATCGAGCAATTTGGTTTTTAATGTTTAAAAATCGGCTTAACATTGAGGTGGAAAACACAGCGGTATCGTTAAAATACAGTAACAGGGTGATAACATCCATGTAAGAAGTGGAGGGGGATTTATTGCACTCACGGCCCCACTCGTTTATTCCTCTCATACACAGCTGCCAGATCACCTGGTGGGGCTTCAAGCGCTGTGCACAGTCGGATGCCGCCATCTAGCGGCCATAAAATGTAACGAAGTGGAGGGAGAAAGCCATCCAGTGTTCCCCAAGTAGCGGCGACGAACGAGCTTAGAGCCGTGAAGAAGGTTTGCTTCCCCCCCACCCTCTCTTTCTTACTTCTTCTTCTTCTTCTTCTTCTTCTTCTTCTTCTTCTTCTTCTTCTTCTTCTTCTTCTTCTTCTTCTTTCTCTCCTTCTTCTTCTTCTTCTTCTTCTTCTTCTTCTTCTTCTTCTTCTTCTTCTTCTTCTTCTTCTTCTTCTTTCTCTCCTTCTTCTTCTTCTTCTTCTTCTTCTTCTTCTTCTTCTTCTTCTTCTTCTTCTTCTTCTTCTTCTTCTTCTTCTTCTTCTTCTTCTTCTTCTTTTGTCTTTTCCTGTCAGGTGTGGCCACAGCGAGTCAACTTTCTCCATCTAACCCTATTCTCCGTATCCTCCTCTCTCACACCAACTGCCTTCATCTCCTCTCTCACCACGTCCATAAATCCTCTCTTTGGTCTTCCTCGAGACCTCTTGCCTTGCAGCTCCAATTCCAGCATCCGTCTACCAATATATTCTCTATCCCTCCTCTGTACATGACCGAACCATCTCGGTCTGGCTTCTCTGACCTTCTCTCCAAAACATCGAACATGTGCTGTTCCTCTGATAGACTCATTCCTGATCCTATCCATCCTGGTCACTCCCAAAGAGAACCTCAACATCCTCATATCTGCAACCTCTAGTTCTGCCTGCTATCTTTCGGTCATTGTAACAGTTTCTAGTGCATATATCATCGCTGGGCTCAACACTGTCTTGTACACCTTTGTACACCTTGGAAATGGGCAACCCCGTATCTGACCGTGTGACACAGCCAAGCAGTGCAGACAATGTGAGACGATCAACTAGAACCAAAAAGAAGCCCAGTTACTTTAATGGTTATGTGATTAGTGCTATTGACGATGACCAAGTGTTCACTAACATTGACTACTGTTATAGACTGGCGTGTGGTGTCCCACAGACATAAAAAGAGGCAAGGAGTTCCCTCAATGCTGACAAGTGGATGAAATCTATGGACGAAGAGATGGAGTCATTGAGAGAGAACAACACTTTTACCCTAACACAGCTACCCCAAGGCAAGTGTGCAGTGGCGGGGGGGTGGGGGTGGGGGGTGGGGGGGGCTGGGCGTATGCGCTAAATAGAAATGAAGATGGCACAAACAAATATAAAGCTCATTATTTTGCTAAGGGCTACAGTCAAAAGTATGGCACGGATTTTGAGGAAACATTTTCTCCAACAGCAAATATGACAAGTGTGAGGGTGTTTATGCAGAAATCAGTTCAGGAAAATTTGTTACTACACCAAATGGATGTAAAGACAGCCTATCTTCATGCACCCATAGATTGTGAGCTCTGTGTAGAACAACCAGAAGGGTATGAAGTAACAAATACAAAACAGAAGCTGGTGCGTAAACTTGAAAAGTGACTATACGGCCTTAAACAGGCAGGTCGTCATTGGAATCTGATGCTCCATTCTTACTTGATTGACAACGACTTTATTCAGAATGAAGCAGATCATTGTGTCTATGTCAAAGAAAACCAAAATGACAAAGTCATCATCATAATATGGGTAGATGATTTAATCATAGCTGCGAGTGATGAGGAAGTAATGAAAGAGGTGAAAATCATGCTTACAGCTAGATTTAAAATGAAGGACTTGGCCAAAGTGATCAAAATCAATACCCAGAAAATATGTCAGTCAGAAGAGTGTGTTAAGATGTCACAAAGAAAATATGTGGAAAGGTAGCCCTACACTATTGTCCAACACAAGAGATGCCGGCAGATGTTATGACAAAGCCTGCATCGCAGTTTAAGTTGTTGAATTTTTCAAAGTTGTTGTTTGGGTCATGAGTATTTTATTTTGATGTAAATGGGCAAAGATACCAATAATATGAGAGCAAGGGGGGGCGTTGTCAACTGAGAAATATGCTCTCAATTATTTTCCGTGTTATTTCGAAGGGCCAGTCTCAGCTTCCGGTCAACAGGACCCCGCAGACCGGCCAAGGTGCACCTTCTTCGGACACGGATCCCCGTGACGTCGGCGTGAAGCTCCGGGAGCACCAGACATGCACGTATGAATAAGCGGAGGAGTCGACTCCATAAGTCCTCCACTCACGGCCTCGGTGTCACTGAATCGAGCAATTTGGTTTTTAATGTTTAAAAATCGGCTTAACATTGAGGTGGAAAACACAGCGGTATCGTTAAAATACAGTAACAGGGTGATAACATCCATGTAAGAAGTGGAGGGGGATTTATTGCACTCACGGCCCCACTCGTTTATTCCTCTCATACACAGCTGCCAGATCACCTGGTGGGGCTTCAAGCGCTGTGCACAGTCGGATGCCGCCATCTAGCGGCCATAAAATGTAACGAAGTGGAGGGAGAAAGCCATCCAGTGTTCCCCAAGTAGCGGCGACGAACGAGCTTAGAGCCGTGAAGAAGGTTTGCTTCCCCCCCACCCTCTCTTTCTTACTTCTTCTTCTTCTTCTTCTTCTTCTTCTTCTTCTTCTTCTTCTTCTTCTTCTTCTTCTTCTTCTTTCTCTCCTTCTTCTTCTTCTTCTTCTTCTTCTTCTTCTTCTTCTTCTTCTTCTTCTTCTTCTTCTTCTTCTTCTTTCTCTCCTTCTTCTTCTTCTTCTTCTTCTTCTTCTTCTTCTTCTTCTTTTGTCTTTTCCTGTCAGGTGTGGCCACAGCGAGTCAACTTTCTCCATCTAACCCTATTCTCCGTATCCTCCTCTCTCACACCAACTGCCTTCATCTCCTCTCTCACCACGTCCATAAATCCTCTCTTTGGTCTTCCTCGAGACCTCTTGCCTTGCAGCTCCAATTCCAGCATCCGTCTACCAATATATTCTCTATCCCTCCTCTGTACATGACCGAACCATCTCGGTCTGGCTTCTCTGACCTTCTCTCCAAAACATCGAACATGTGCTGTTCCTCTGATAGACTCATTCCTGATCCTATCCATCCTGGTCACTCCCAAAGAGAACCTCAACATCCTCATATCTGCAACCTCTAGTTCTGCCTGCTATCTTTCGGTCATTGTAACAGTTTCTAGTGCATATATCATCGCTGGGCTCAACACTGTCTTGTACACCTTTGTACACCTTGGAAATGGGCAACCCCGTATCTGACCGTGTGACACAGCCAAGCAGTGCAGACAATGTGAGACGATCAACTAGAACCAAAAAGAAGCCCAGTTACTTTAATGGTTATGTGATTAGTGCTATTGACGATGACCAAGTGTTCACTAACATTGACTACTGTTATAGACTGGCGTGTGGTGTCCCACAGACATAAAAAGAGGCAAGGAGTTCCCTCAATGCTGACAAGTGGATGAAATCTATGGACGAAGAGATGGAGTCATTGAGAGAGAACAACACTTTTACCCTAACACAGCTACCCCAAGGCAAGTGTGCAGTGGCGGGGGGGTGGGGGTGGGGGGTGGGGGGGGCTGGGCGTATGCGCTAAATAGAAATGAAGATGGCACAAACAAATATAAAGCTCATTATTTTGCTAAGGGCTACAGTCAAAAGTATGGCACGGATTTTGAGGAAACATTTTCTCCAACAGCAAATATGACAAGTGTGAGGGTGTTTATGCAGAAATCAGTTCAGGAAAATTTGTTACTACACCAAATGGATGTAAAGACAGCCTATCTTCATGCACCCATAGATTGTGAGCTCTGTGTAGAACAACCAGAAGGGTATGAAGTAACAAATACAAAACAGAAGCTGGTGCGTAAACTTGAAAAGTGACTATACGGCCTTAAACAGGCAGGTCGTCATTGGAATCTGATGCTCCATTCTTACTTGATTGACAACGACTTTATTCAGAATGAAGCAGATCATTGTGTCTATGTCAAAGAAAACCAAAATGACAAAGTCATCATCATAATATGGGTAGATGATTTAATCATAGCTGCGAGTGATGAGGAAGTAATGAAAGAGGTGAAAATCATGCTTACAGCTAGATTTAAAATGAAGGACTTGGCCAAAGTGATCAAAATCAATACCCAGAAAATATGTCAGTCAGAAGAGTGTGTTAAGATGTCACAAAGAAAATATGTGGAAAGGTAGCCCTACACTATTGTCCAACACAAGAGATGCCGGCAGATGTTATGACAAAGCCTGCATCGCAGTTTAAGTTGTTGAATTTTTCAAAGTTGTTGTTTGGGTCATGAGTATTTTATTTTGATGTAAATGGGCAAAGATACCAATAATATGAGAGCAAGGGGGGGCGTTGTCAACTGAGAAATATGCTCTCAATTATTTTCCGTGTTATTTCGAAGGGCCAGTCTCAGCTTCCGGTCAACAGGACCCCGCAGACCGGCCAAGGTGCACCTTCTTCGGACACGGATCCCCGTGACGTCGGCGTGAAGCTCCGGGAGCACCAGACATGCACGTATGAATAAGCGGAGGAGTCGACTCCATAAGTCCTCCACTCACGGCCTCGGTGTCACTGAATCGAGCAATTTGGTTTTTAATGTTTAAAAATCGGCTTAACATTGAGGTGGAAAACACAGCGGTATCGTTAAAATACAGTAACAGGGTGATAACATCCATGTAAGAAGTGGAGGGGGATTTATTGCACTCACGGCCCCACTCGTTTATTCCTCTCATACACAGCTGCCAGATCACCTGGTGGGGCTTCAAGCGCTGTGCACAGTCGGATGCCGCCATCTAGCGGCCATAAAATGTAACGAAGTGGAGGGAGAAAGCCATCCAGTGTTCCCCAAGTAGCGGCGACGAACGAGCTTAGAGCCGTGAAGAAGGTTTGCTTCCCCCCCACCCTCTCTTTCTTACTTCTTCTTCTTCTTCTTCTTCTTCTTCTTCTTCTTCTTCTTCTTCTTCTTCTTCTTCTTCTTCTTTCTCTCCTTCTTCTTCTTCTTCTTCTTCTTCTTCTTCTTCTTCTTCTTCTTCTTCTTCTTCTTCTTCTTCTTCTTCTTCTTCTTCTTTTGTCTTTTCCTGTCAGGTGTGGCCACAGCGAGTCAACTTTCTCCATCTAACCCTATTCTCCGTATCCTCCTCTCTCACACCAACTGCCTTCATCTCCTCTCTCACCACGTCCATAAATCCTCTCTTTGGTCTTCCTCGAGGCCTCTTGCCTTGCAGCTCCAATTCCAGCATCCGTCTACCAATATATTCTCTATCCCTCCTCTGTACATGACCGAACCATCTCGGTCTGGCTTCTCTGACCTTCTCTCCAAAACATCGAACATGTGCTGTTCCTCTGATAGACTCATTCCTGATCCTATCCATCCTGGTCACTCCCAAAGAGAACCTCAACATCCTCATATCTGCAACCTCTAGTTCTGCCTGCTGTCTTTCGGTCATTGTAACAGTTTCTAGTGCATATATCATCGCTGGGCTCAACACTGTCTTGTACACCTTTGTACACCTTGGAAATGGGCAACCCCGTATCTGACCGTGTGACACAGCCAAGCAGTGCAGACAATGTGAGACGATCAACTAGAACCAAAAAGAAGCCCAGTTACTTTAATGGTTATGTGACAAGTGCTATTGACGATGACCAAGTGTTCACTAACATTGACTACTGTTATAGACTGGCGTGTGGTGTCCCACAGACATAAAAAGAGGCAAGGAGTTCCCTCAATGCTGACAAGTGGATGAAATCTATGGACGAAGAGATGGAGTCATTGAGAGAGAACAACACTTTTACCCTAACACAGCTACCCCAAGGCAAGTGTGCAGTGGCGGGGGGGTGGGGGTGGGGGTTGGGGGGGGCTGGGCGTATGCGCTAAATAGAAATGAAGATGGCACAAACAAATATAAAGCTCGTTATTTTGCTAAGGGCTACAGTCAAAAGTATGGCACGGATTTTGAGGAAACATTTTCTCCAACAGCAAATATGACAAGTGTGAGGGTGTTTATGCAGAAATCAGTTCAGGAAAAATTGTTACTACACCAAATGGATGTAAAGACAGCCTATCTTCATGCACCCATAGATTGTGAGCTCTGTGTAGAACAACCAGAAGGGTATGAAGTAACAAGTAAAAAAACAGAAGCTGGTGCGTAAACTTGAAAAGTCACTATACGGCCTTAAACAGGCAGGTCGTCATTGGAATCTGATGCTCCATTCTTACTTGATTGACAATGACTTTATTCAGAATGAAGCAGATCATTGTGTCTATGTCAAAGAAAACCAAAATGACAAGGTCATCATCATAATATGGGCAGATGATTTAATCATAGCTGCGAGTGATGAGGAAGTAATGAAAGAGGTGAAAATCATGCTTACAGCTAGATTTAAAATGAAGGACTTGGCCAAAGTGATCAAAATCAATACCCAGAAAATATGTCAGTCAGAAGAGTGTGTTAAGATGTCACAAAGAAAATATGTGGAAAGGTAGCCCTACAGTATTGTCCAACACAAGAGATGCCGGCACATGTTATGACAAAGCCTGCATCACAGTTTAAGTTGTTGAATTTTTCAAAGTTGTTGTTTGGGTCATGAGTATTTTATTTTGATGTAAATGGGCAAAGATACCAATAATATGAGAGCAAGGGGGGGCGTTGTCAACTGAGAAATATGCTCTCAATTATTTTCCGTGTTATTTCGAAGGGCCAGTCTCAGCTTCCGGTCAACAGGACCCCGCAGACCGGCCAAGGTGCACCTTCTTCGGACACGGATCCCCGTGACGTCGGCGTGAAGCTCCGGGAGCACCAGACATGCACGTATGAATAAGCGGAGGAGTCGACTCCATAAGTCCTCCACTCACGGCCTCGGTGTCACTGAATCGAGCAATCTGTTTTTTTAATGTTTAAAAATCGGCTTAACATTGAGGTCGAAAAAACAGCGGTATCGTTAAAATACAGTAACAGGGTGATAACATCCATGTAAGACGTGGAGGGGGATTTATTGCACTCACGGCCCCACTCGTTTATTCCTCTCATACACAGCGGCCATATCGCCTGGTGGAGCTCCAAGCGCTGTGCACAGTCGGATGCCGCCATCTAGCGGACATAAAATGTAACGAAGCGGAGGGAGAAAGCCATCCGGTGTTCCACAAGTAGCGGCGACGAACGAGTTTAGAGCCGTGGAGAAGGTTTGCTTTGGGTAGATGATTTAATTATTGCAGCAGAGTGTTGCATGGTTTTCAGGGAGGAGTTGAGAAAGGGTCTGGGTTGTCAGGGAGAGCTTCCAGATGATTGGACAACAACAGCTAGTGTTATCAGGGAGACAGGTAGAAGAGTACTTGGTGTGTCATCTGGTAGGAAAGTAGATAAGGAGACTTGGTGGTGGAATGAGGAAGTGCAGGAGTGTATACAGAGAAAATGGTTCGCGAAGAAGAAGTGGGATACTGAGAGGACTGAAGAGAACAGACAGGAGTTCAGGGAGATGCGGCGAAAGGTAAAGATAGAGGTAGCAAAGGCAAAACAAAGGGCTTATGATGACTTGTATGCTCGGTTGGATAGTAAGGAGGCTGAAAATGATCTATACAGGTTGGCGAAACAGAGAGATAAAGATGGAAAGGATGTACAGCAGGTCCGGGTGATAAAGGACAGAGAGAGAAATGTATTGACGGATGCTAGAAGAGAGACAGGAAGATGGAAAGAGTACTTTGAAGAGCTGATGAATGTGGAAAATGAAAGAGAGGCAAGGGTAGAAGAGGTGATTATTGTAGACCACAAAGTAGCAAAAATGAGTAAAAGTGAAGTGAGGAAGGCATTGAAGAGGATGAAGAGTGGAAAAGCAGTTGGTCCTGATGATATACCTGTGGAGGTGTGGAAGTGTCTAGGAGAGGCAGCGGTAGATTTTCTGACTAGATTATTCAACAGGATCTTAGAGAGTGAGGAGATGCCTGAAGAATGGAGACAAAGTGTGATGGTGCCTATTTTTAAGAATCAAGGGGATGTGCAGAATTGTGGCAACTACAGAGGGATAAAGTTGATGAGCCATACAATGAAGTTATGGGAAAGAGTAGTGGAAACTAGACTGAGAGCAGAAGTCAGCATTTGTGAACAGCAGTATGGCTTCATGCCTAGGAAGAGTACTACAGATGCAGTATTTGCGTTGAGAATGCCAATAGAAAAGTACAGAGAAGGCCAGAGGGAGCTGCATTGCGTTTTCGTAGACCTAGAAAAAGCATATGACAGGTTGCCAAGAGAGGAGCTCTGGTATTGTATGAGGAAGTCTGGAGTGGCAGAGAAGTATGTTAGACTGGTGCAGGACATGTATGCCAGCTGTGAGACACTGGTACGGTGTGCTGTAGGGGTAACCGAGAAGTTCAAGGTGGAGGTGGGACTCCATCAGGGATCAGCTCTGAGCCCCTTCTTGTTCGCAATGGTGATGGATAGGCTGACAGATGAGGTTAGACAGGAATCCCCATGGACCATGATGTTTGCGGATGACATTGTGATCTGTAGTGAGAGCAGACAACAGGTAGAGGAAAATCTAGAGAGGTGGAGGTATGCTCTGGAAAGGAGAGGAATGAAAGTTAGTCGCAGCAAGACAGAATATATGTGTGAGAACAAGAGGAACTCGGGTGGAGCGGTGAGGCTACAGGGAGTGGAGATCAAGAAGCTGGAGGATTTCAGGTACTTAGGGTCAACAGTCCAGAGCAACGGAGAGTGCGTAAAAGAGGTGAAGAGACGGGTATGGACAACAAAATGTACAGTTGCACAACAATCTACGGAGACAATCAGGGGGCCATCGCACTGAGTAAGAATCCTGTAAACAGACAAAGGTCAAAACACATTGATGTAAAATATCATTTCATTCGTGAAGCACTCAGTGAGGGTTAAATAAATCTTATCTATTGTCCATCAGAGGACATGTTGGCAGACATCTCGACAAAACTCATGACAAAGGTAAAAATAGAACAATTCAAAAAGTGGTTATTTGGAAATTCAAATGTCCAAAGATTTTTTTTGGATGTTGAGATCAAGAGGGGGTGTTGAGATAGGTGATCTCATTAGTTTTATTTGAGTTTACATTCTAGTATACATATGTTGTATTTGTATCTACTCTCAGGAAATGCATGGCACTTTATGACAAGGTTTGGGACTTGTTTTAGTTTTTTGCGACTGTTCAGCTAACTTGACGTTAACTTCTACGTCAGTGTTTTTTTTTTTGGTATAGCGGTGCTGGCGGGAATTTTTCCCTCACTCTGTACTGTACATGTCCCATGGCTAACCGATGTTGATTCCCGGAGCTGTGAAGAAGAAAATAAAAGACGATTCAAACAAGGCAAACTTGTGAATTCCTTCCGAAACATGGAAAACGAAGAAGCTGCGAACTTAAACGCAACAGTTTGGTTGTGGATGCGTTTCGGCTAATGCTATTAGCACAGCTATGATGAGTTAAGGTGTGTTTGTGTGTGTGTGTGTGTGTGTCTGTGTGTGTGTGTGTGTGAGTGTGAATTTGTTTAGGTGGGGGGGGGGGTCGCGGACAGGGAGTACCGGGGCCTCGAACGATGAGCTGAGGAGCGGAGGAGGGCAGAAGCCCGGCCCGTGATTCGCTTATGTCCAGCGGTTCGGGAATTCCAGGGCCCAAAGCGGAGGAGCGATGGAGCTGAGAAGCGGAGGAGCGGAGGTAATGTTTCTCCTCTCAGAGGCGGGGAAGTTTGGGGGCAGAAGAACCCCTTAGACTGGCTAATGTGAGCATACTCCGGACAAAGATCCCCCGGACGTATGATTGGAGCTCTCGGACCATTGGGCACACACATGTGAATGAGTGGATGAGCTAATGTTTGTTTGGTTGTGGATGCGTTTCGGCTAATGCTATTAGCACAGCTATGATGAGTTAAGGTGTGTGTGTATGTGTGTGTGTGTGTGTGTGTGTGTGTGTTTTTGTGTGTGTGTGAGTGTGTTTGTGTGTGTATGTGTGAGAGTTTGTTTAGGTGGGGGGGGGGAGTACCAGGGCCCATAGAGGAGGAGCGGTGGAGCTGAAAAGCGGAGGAGCGGAGGAGCGGAGGTAATTTTTCTCCTCTCAGAGGCGGGGAAGCTGTGGGGGCAGAAGAACCCCTTAGACCGGCCAATGTGAGCCTTCTCCGGACATAGATCACCCGGACGTATGACTGGAGCTCCCATACCTCTAGGCACACACATATGTGAATGAGTGGATGAGCTAATGTTTGTTTTGTTGTGGATACGTTTTGGCCAATGCTATTAGCACAGCTATGATGAGTTCAGGTGTGTGTGTGTGTGTGTGTGTGTGTGTGTTTGTGCGTGTTTGTGTGCGTGTGTCTGTGTGTGTGTGTGTGTGTGTGTGTGTATGTGTGTGTGCGTGTGTTTATCTGTGTGTGAGAGTTTGTTTTGGTGGTGGTGGGGGTGGTGGGGGGGGGGGGTCCCGCGGACAGGGAGTACCAGGGCCTGGAGCGGATGAGGTGAGGAGCGGAGGAGGGCAGAAGCCCGGACCGTGATTCGCTTATGTCCCAAAAATAAACAACAACAAACAATATATGTTTGTTTTGTATATGTTTATATATAAACAACAAAAAATATACAGTTTGATATCTGAGATTCCTTGTGAGTCGCCAACTTAATTACATGTTGTACTCCCCTTGCAATCATTTTTTCGTTTTAATTTTTTATTAGTCTATCTATTGATTTAATTATTTCATTTTAATTTCTTTTTTTGTCTAGCATTGTAAATTTCTCACAAACCGTTAACACTATTAACTTCTGATTACATACAGAATGAATGTCCTTATGTCCTTTGGTTCCTCATGCCTGGTTGTTTCATTGACATTCAGTTCTACCTTGCCATGTTTATTTGTACATTTGTATAGTTGTGTGTACTATTTATGTTCAATTAAAAAAAAAAAAAAAAGAATGAGAGGCTGAGAAAATCTCCATGTCTCTCTCTCCCCCCCCTTAATGCCCCCCCCCCCCCCCCCCCTTCCTCACGGCGGCCGACGCAACGCGTTTCTTGCCGTTGTTGTGGAAGTAGGGAAAAGGATTCCCCGCGTCGGTGCGAGCGATGCGTTTCAAGGCGTATTGCATGTGTGTATGGAGGGGGGGGGGTCTACAGGACACCGCAGACCGGCAATGGTGCACCTTCTCCGGACATCGATCACCGAAACGTCGGCGTGGAGCCCCCGGAGCAGCCGGCGTGTACATGTGAATGAATGGAGGAGCTAATGTGTGTGTGGGGTGGTGGTGGTGGTGGTGGTGGTGGTGTGTGTGGGGGGGGCGTTTCGGCTAATGCTATCAGCACAACTATGATTATTCCCAGAACGTTGAGAACGAGCTCCCGGAACTCCAGGCATGCGTATATAAAAGAGTGGAATTAAGGTGTGTGTGAGTGTGTGTGTGTGTATGTGTGTGTGTGTGTGTGTGTGTGTGTGTGTGTGTGTGTGTGTGTGTGTGTGTGTGTGTGTGTGTGTGTGTGACAGAAATAATGTCGGGGACAGAAATTGTTATTAGCCTGCTGGCAGATGACACAACCTTAGTTTTGAAAAATGAACATCAAGTCCCAATCAGCGTTGAAAAAATTAAAACATTCTCCAAGGCTTCAGGATTGTCATTAAACTTAAAGAAATGCAAACTTCTTGAGCTGCATGACTCACCACTAAAGGAAATCAGCAGTGTTCCTATCAAATCAGAAATAAAATACTTGAGCATTTTCCTATCTAAGGACCAAAAGTTAAATCAGTCCAGGAACATTGAATCTAAACTGAATCAAAGTAAAGCAAAATTGAATATATGGCTCCAAAGAGATTTATCAATATTAGGCCGGATATATTTGAGTAAAATGGAATGTTTATCCAGATGTATATACCCAGTGTATTCCAATGCTGCTCCAAATCAACTCATCAAATCTATTAACCAAATAAATTTCAACTTTATCTGGAGGAACAGACCACACCATCTAAAAAAATCACATATGGTGAAAGAAACAAGTGAAGGAGGGCTGAAAGTGATAGAGTTGGACTGCCTGAATGGGACATTGAAGGTGAACTGGTTGAAATCCTGGATCAAACATCATCATTCTTTCTGGTATTGTACTCCAAACTACTTATTCAACATAGTCGGTGGCCTAAGTCTTCTACTTATCTCTGACTTGGATATCAACAAGATTCCTGTCCAATTTTCAGAGTTCCATAAACAAATACTATTATAATGGAAAATGATATATGTACACAATTTCTCACCACACAGTACAATAATTTGGAACAATAGATATGTACTGCGTGGCAACAAACCTCTGTTTTACAAGGAATGCTTTGAGAAAGGTATATGGTCAAGAATTGACTTGATGGATGACAATGGCAGTCCTCTAGACTTTGAACAGTTCTGTACTACACACAGATTTAAGCCTCCCATATTAGAGTTGATAAAGTTACGAAACGCACTGCCTCGACAATTTGTATTCCTGACCAAAAATATAATGACGCACCGAACCGTACAACCACAGTTACCCCGACTATCACTCCAGGGAATCTCAATTCTGGACAGAAAGTGCAGTTGTTATCTGAGAAATATGCTCTCAGTTATTTCCCTTTTATTTTGAATGGCCAGTCCCAGCTTCCGGTCTGTCCGTAGTGTTTTTATTTGCTTGAAAATAAACTCAACTTCTTCCAGTTCTGTAAAACAAGAGGCGTGTCACACATATTATTCCTCCGTAAAAGACCCAGTCGGTATTGAGGGGTAGCACGCAGATCTACTGCACAGATAACCTCTGATAACAGGTTATGGGCCCAGGAAACCCCCAAAGACGGCTGAAGACAGTTTGGAGCCGCTGAGAAGAGCGACGATACTGCAAACTCATCACTGGCCATGGAAAACAAGCAAGCCAGATGATGGAAGGAGACTTGCAGGAGGCAAACAAACTAAACCTGTTTTTTAACAGATTTGATGAAGGTGCCTCCGCCCACCCTCCCCCCAGCTCCTCTCAGGACTTTCCTTCCCCCGTGCCCTCACCCCTCACTTTAAGGAGCTTTCCCCCTCCCCCACGCACCTCTTCTGCTTCCCTGGACGATGTCTCGTTTACACCTCAGCCGTCCTGCCCCCCACTGGGACTCTCTCCACCCCCTCCTGTTGCCTTCACCGCTGAGGAGGTGGGAAGAGAGTTCAGCCGCCTTCGTCCCAGGAAAGCTGCTGGCCCTGACGGCCTCAGCCCCAGAGTGCTGAAAGGATGTGCCTCTCAGCTGTGTGGGATCTTCTCACATCTCTTCAACCTGAGCCTGACCCAGATGGTTGTCCCCGACCGGTGGAAAACCTCATGCCTGGTTCCAGCGCCCGAGGTGAAGCATCCCAGCAGACACAGCGACTACAGACCGGTGGCGCTGACATCACACGTCATGAAGTCGCTGGAGAGGCTCGTCCTGAGGCACCTTGGCACAGTCGTCGGACCTTCGCTGGACCCCCTGCGGTTCGCATACCACCCACGGATAGGAGTGGAAGACGCCATCATCTTCCTGCTGCACAGAATCTACACACACCTGGAGGAGGCAGGAAGCACTGTGAGAGTCATGTTCTTTGACTTCTCCAGTGCTTTTAACACCATTCGACCTGCCCTGCTGAACAGGAAGCTTCTGGACATGCAGGTAGATGCTCCACTCGCGGCTATTAGAGAGTAATTCTAATTCATGCTGGTCTAAGGTAAAACCTGTAAAGAGGAGACTGAGGTTATCATAAGAAATAACACAGACAAGCGACTATTCTTTTGTGCTCTGCAGAGGGGGAGACTCAGCGCGCTCTTTGGAGCCAAGATCCAGAGAATCCCCCCGAGTTCCTCCTTGCTCGGCTTGTTATTGTGTGAAAGTGTTTATTTACATAACAACATTCATTGTATAGTATAGTTCATGCATATGTGAAGTTGTCCAGGATGATATACAGGGGTGGTCAGGTTTCTCTCCAGAAGTGTTTATCCTCGTTTAGATTTACGTTTACAGGGGGGTAGGTTCTTATCTAAAGATGTTTACGACCATTGGAATATCTTGGAGGGCCCAACTCTTGTTAGAGGACAAAGGTCTTTTGTGCTCTAGCATGTCTGGCTAACTTCATGTGAGTAGTCGAAATAACATAGTTATAGAAATAGAGAGTAAACTCTAACAATTCTCTCCTGTTTATGAGACTCCGAACAATGTTAAACTCTTCAGCATCATCATGCCATGTTGGTACATAGTTTACAGATAACACTTCATACAACATCATGGTCGTCGTCCTCCACAGTCAAATTGTTATCATTTTCTTTTTCTGAATCACTTATAGGCAGTTGCTCATGTATCTGTCCAGTGTAGTGAGTCCTTGGTTGGGTCTGCACTGCTACTATTGCCATCTGGACAAAGGCTGCGGAAGCCATTTTAGCAATCATGCTTCTCAAACAAGGAATAACGCACATAGTAAATAAACAAAACAAAATAAGAATCACAATCACAGGTGTAAGGCACTTTAAAAGTATTTGCCACCAAGTTCCGTTGATGATCCATCCAAGAGGGTCAAACTGTAAAAACGACATTAAAGTATCACTGTCCTCTTTACCCTCTAGTTGGTTCTTTAATGTCGTCAATTTGTCATGAATTACTGTGAAATTGTCTCGCGTGTCTGGGATATATGTGCAACATTGTTGTCCTATTATCGCACATACACCACCTTCCTTGGCTAAGACAATATCTAAAGCCACACGATTTTGTCAAAGCATTTCTTTCATAGCCATAGTCTCTGGATTGTTTTGTATCAGTCCATTCAATTCTAGAACCCTTGACGTTAGGTTCTGTAATGTCGCCCAGACCTCATTCATTCGATGTCCCGAGTAGGCTACACCATAGTTAGGGAACATTGTCATAAGTATTCCTCTAGAGTCACTTATCAAGGCTCTTCGACTACGTTCATGTCCCATAGGCCTAATGAGTTGTACGCTATGAGTCATGTTATGCTCTGGTATAAAAGTCATAGCACTTCCTAATCGGGCCAAATAGCATGTGCCACACCAATGTTCAGGCAGATACAGAAATGCTCGTTTGCCACAAATCCATACATGTGTTTTTGGGCATGTATGGATAACCGTATTTGTGTGGGAATGCAAAAATCCTCCATGGTGGTATACCAGATTTGGTGAGGTTTGTTTCAATGCCCAATAATGGCTTGAGGGCTGTCAGATTCATGGCACACACGCCCATTCCCCACTTTCCAACCTCACATATACTATTATTATAGTAGTCATAGGTTTTCCTAACCGGTCTATCCGTTTCCATATCTAGCACAGTGTCACACTGTAGTTGGCCTAGATAATGCTCTTTCTTACCACACTGTCGTTTCATACAAAATGGTGGTGTCTTTTGTATTGTCATTAGAGTGAATCCCTCAATGACAGTTTTATTGGTTACCATAGAATAATTAGCTGGTAATCGCCATTTGGATGGATCGTAAGGCAGAAAAGGAAGGACTGAGGTATTTGTTATATTCTGAAAAATTCCAAATCTCTGACTCAATCCTTGGGAATATACCCATATTATAGACAAGGTCTCACTTTGGTTAATTGGATGAGGTTGTATAGTCGGGTTATGAGACATTGATATTGGCATTACCGTACAAACATAACAATCAGTTTGGTCTCCTGCCGTTACATTTACCAATCGCCACCAGAGACTGTCTCGGTGTGGAAGATGAGAAGCAGTATGAACTCTGGGAGACTAAATGCTTGACCTGCATGCGGCTACAGGGGCTCAAAGACACAATTCTGAGTGAAACTCCAGAATTTGATGACGATGACGAGGAGGCGAAGGACAAGGAGCAGAATGAAATGGCCCATGCCGAACGAATCCAGTTTTTAGATGACAAAAGTCTAGGCCTGGTCATGCGCGAAGCTGCAGATGATGGGAGAAAGGCACTGAAGATGCTACGAGAGTATTACGCAGGTAAAGGGAAGCCTGGCATTATAAACCTGTATACTGACCTGACAAAACTGCAGAAAGGAAGCAATGAAAGCGTAACAGACTTTGTGATTAGGGCAGAGACTATAATCACGGTGCTAAGAAATGCAGAGGAAGTCATGAGTGATGATCTTCTCATAGCTATGGTGCTAAAGGGACTTCCAGAATCGTTCAAACCATTTGCAGTTCATGTGACTCAAAGTGAAGAAAAGCTCAAATTTGCTGACTTCCGTGTTTTTCAGTGACGTTCAGAGCTGACACACACCATGTTGAGCTGGCAGACGCGACCAAGTGTCAAGGCGTGGCGAAGCAGCGGGGAGAGGCAGAGGTGATCCTCATAGACAGCAGAGGACGTCACCACACAGCACCACTGAGAAACGCAATGTTCATCCCTTCCTGTCCACAGGACATTTTTTCTGTGATGGCCGCCACAGCAAACGGAGCAACGGTAATCTTCAATGAAGGAAAAGACATAGTCAAAATGAGTGACGGTACTGTATTTCCTATTCATGTGCAGAACACACTTTACTACCTATCTACAGCAGATGAAAGTAATGACAAATGCAAAGGGTGTTTTGATTTACAAACATGGCATGAAATTTTCGGCCATTGTAATTAGAGCGATGTACAAAAGTTGACAAAAGTGATTGATGGTATGGTAATCAAAGGGAAAACTGAAAAACCTGTATCACCATGTGAAGTGTGTATTCAAGGGAAGTTTGTGCAGATCAGAAACAGAGAGCCTGATGCAAGAGCAACAAAGGTGTTTGATTTAGTGCATACAGATCTGGCAGGGCCAGTAGATCCCATATCTATAGATGGACACAGATTTGCATTGTCGTTTACTGATGATTATTCCAACACAATTTTTGTGTACTTTCTCAAACAAAAGAGTGGTACAGTGAGTGCCACAGAGAGATTCTTAGCAGACACTGCCCCTTATGGGAAGATTAAGTGTATGAGATCTGACAATTGTACTGAGTTTATGTCAAAAGAGTACCAAGGACTAATGACTAAACGGGGTGTTAGACATGAAACGTCAGCGCCATACTCACCACACCAAAACGGGAAAGCAAAGAGAAACTGGAGGACTTTATTCGACATGGCATGGTGCATGTTACTAGGAAGCAACCTACCCAAAACATTGTGGACCCATGCAGTGCAGACAGCAGCGGTGGTCAGGAACTGATGCTTTAATAATCGGACAAAGCAGACGGCTTACTTTATGTTGACGGGAAAGAAACCAAATGTGTCACAAATGCAAAAGTTTGGTGCTGTGTGCTATGCATACAAGCACAACAAAAAGAAACTTGACTCAAGAGGTGAGAAGGGAGTTTTCATTGGATATGCCAAAAATAGTCCAGCTTATTTTGTATATTATCCAAATAGTGAAAGAGTACTAAAAACACAGACTGCTAAAATTTGTGACAAACCCATCTCCAGAGCAACAAACCCAGACAGAGATGAGCTCAGATCAGGATGATGATGATGATGATGATGATGATGATGATGATGATGATGATGATGATGATGATGATGATCTTCATCTAGCGGCCATAAAATGTAACGAAGCGGAGGGAGAAAGCCATCCGGTGTTCCCCGAGTAGCGGCGACGAACGAGTTTAGAGCCGTGGAGAAGGTTTGCTTCCCCCCCACCCTCTCTTTCTAACTTCTTCTTCTTCTTCTTCTTCTTCTTCTTCTTCTTCTTCTTCTTCTTCTTCTTCTTCTTCTTCTTCTTCTACAGTTTCTAGTCCATACATCATCGCTGGTCTCACCACTGTCTTGTACACCTTTGTACACCTTGGAAATGGGCAGCCCCGTATCTGACCGTGTGACACAGCCAAGCAGTGCAGACAATGTGAGACGATCAACTAGAACCAAAAAGAAGCCCAGTTACTTTAATGGTTATGTGACTAGTGCTATTGACGATGACCAAGTGTTCACTAACATTGACTACTGTTATAGACTGGCGTGTGGTGTCCCACAGACATTTAAAGAGGCAAGGAGTTCCCTCAGTGCTGACAAGTGGATGAAATCTATGGACGACGAGATGGAGTCATTGAGAGAGAACAACACTTTGACCCTAACACAGCTACCCCAAGGCAAGTGTGCAGTGGGGGTGGGGGGGTGGGTGTATGCGCTAAAAAGAAATGAAGTTGGCACAAACAAATATAAAGCTCATTATTTTGCTAAGGGCTACAGTCAAAAGTATGGCACGGATTTTGAGGAAACATTTTCTCCAACAGCAAATGTGACAAGTGTGAGGGTGTTCATGCAGAAATCAGTTCAGGAAAATTTGGCAGGTCGTCATTGGAATCTGATGCTCCATTCTTACTTGATTGACAACGACTTTATTCAGAATGAAGCAGATCATTGTGTCTATGTCAAAGAAAACCAAAATGACAAGGTCATCATCATAATATGGGTAGATGATTTAATCATAGCTGCGAGTGATGAGGAAGTAATGAAAGAGGTGAAAATCATGCTTACAGCTAGATTTAAAATGAAGGACTTGGCCAAAGTGATCAAAATCAATACCCAGAAAATATGTCAGTCAGAAGAGTGTGTTAAGATGTCACAAAGAAAATATGTGGAAAGGTAGCCCTACACTATTGTCCAACACAAGAGATGCCGGCAGATGTTATGACAAAGCCTGCATCGCAGTTTAAGTTGTTGAATTTTTCAAAGTTGTTGTTTGGGTCATGAGTATTTTATTTTGATGTAAATGGGCAAAGATACCAATAATATGAGAGCAAGTGGGGGCGTTGTCAACTGAGAAATATGCTCTCAATTATTTTCCGTGTTATTTCGAAGGGCCAGTCTCAGCTTCCGGTCAACAGGACCCCGCAGACCGGCCAAGGTGCACCTTCTTCGGACACGGATCCCCGTGACGTCGGCGTGAAGCTCCGGGAGCACCAGACATGCACATATGAATAAGCGGAGGAGTCGACTCCATAAGTCCTCCACTCACGGCCTCGGTGTCACTGAATCGAGCAATTTGGTTTTTAATGTTTAAAAATCGGCTTAACATTGAGGTGGAAAACACAGCGGTATCGTTAAAATACAGTAACAGGGTGATAACATCCATGTAAGAAGTGGAGGGGGATTTATTGCACTCACGGCCCCACTCGTTTATTCCTCTCATACACAGCTGCCAGATCACCTGGTGGGGCTTCAAGCGCTGTGCACAGTCGGATGCTGCCATCTAGCGGCCATAAAATGTAACGAAGCGGAGGGAGAAAGCCATCCAGTGTTCCCCAAGTAGCGGCGACGAACGAGCTTAGAGCCGTGAAGAAGGTTTGCTTCCCCCCCACCCTCTCTTTCTTACTTCTTCTTCTTCTTCTTCTTCTTCTTCTTCTTCTTCTTCTTCTTTTTCTCCTTCTTCTTCTTCTTCTTCTTCTTCTTCTTCTTCTTCTTCTTCTTCTTCTTCTTCTTCTTCTTCTTCTTCTTCTTCTTCTTCTTCTTCTTCTTCTTCTTCTTCTTTTGTCTTTTCCTGTCAGGTGTGGCCACAGCGAGTCAACTTTCTCCATCTAACCCTATTCTCCGTATCCTCCTCTCTCACACCAACTGCCTTCATCTCCTCTCTCACCACGTCCATAAATCCTCTCTTTGGTCTTCCTCGAGACCTCTTGCCTTGCAGCTCCAATTCCAGCATCCGTCTACCAATATATTCTCTATCCCTCCTCTGTACATGACCGAACCATCTCGGTCTGGCTTCTCTGACCTTCTCTCCAAAACATCGAACATGTGCTGTTCCTCTGATAGACTCATTCCTGATCCTATCCATCCTGGTCACTCCCAAAGAGAACCTCAACATCCTCATATCTGCAACCTCTAGTTCTGCCTGCTATCTTTCGGTCATTGTAACAGTTTCTAGCTCATATATCATCGCTGGGCTCAACACTGTCTTGTACACCTTTGTACACCTTGGAAATGGGCAACCCTGTATCTGACCGTGTGACACAGCCAAGCAGTGCAGACAATGTGAGTCGATCAACTAGAACCAAAAAGAAGCCCAGTTACTTTAATGGTTATGTGATTAGTGCTATTGACGATGACCAAGTGTTCACTAACATTGACTACTGTTATAGACTGGCGTGTGGTGTCCCACAGACATAAAAAGAGGCAAGGAGTTCCCTCAATGCTGACAAGTGGATGAAATCTATGGACGAAGAGATGGAGTCATTGAGAGAGAACAACACTTTTACCCTAACACAGCTACCCCAAGGCAAGTGTGCAGTGGGGGGGGGGGGGGGGGGGGGGGGGCTGGGCGTATGCGCTAAATAGAAATGAAGATGGCACAAACAAATATAAAGCTCATTATTTTGCTAAGGGCTACAGTCAAAAGTATGGCACGGATTTTGAGGAAACATTTTCTCCAACAGCAAATATGACAAGTGTGAGGGTGTTTATGCAGAAATCAGTTCAGGAAAATTTGTTACTACACCAAATGGATGTAAAGACAGCCTATCTTCATGCACCCATAGATTGTGAGCTCTGTGTAGAACAACCAGAAGGGTATGAAGTAACAAATACAAAACAGAAGCTGGTGCGTAAACTTGAAAAGTGACTATACGGCCTTAAACAGGCAGGTCGTCAATGGAATCTGATGCTCCATTCTTACTTGATTGACAACGACTTTATTCAGAATGAAGCAGATCATTGTGTCTATGTCAAAGAAAACCAAAATGACAAAGTCATCATCATAATATGGGTAGATGATTTAATCATAGCTGCGAGTGATGAGGAAGTAATGAAAGAGGTGAAAATCATGCTTACAGCTAGATTTAAAATGAAGGACTTGGCCAAAGTGATCAAAATCAATACCCAGAAAATATGTCAGTCAGAAGAGTGTGTTAAGATGTCACAAAGAAAATATGTGGAAAGGTAGCCCTACACTATTGTCCAACACAAGAGATGCCGGCAGATGTTATGACAAAGCCTGCATCGCAGTTTAAGTTGTTGAATTTTTCAAAGTTGTTGTTTGGGTCATGAGTATTTTATTTTGATGTAAATGGGCAAAGATACCAATAATATGAGAGCAAGTGGGGGCGTTGTCAACTGAGAAATATGCTCTCAATTATTTTCCGTGTTATTTCGAAGGGCCAGTCTCAGCTTCCGGTCAACAGGACCCCGCAGACCGGCCAAGGTGCACCTTCTTCGGACACGGATCCCCGTGACGTCGGCGTGAAGCTCCGGGAGCACCAGACATGCACAAATGAATAAGCGGAGGAGTCGACTCCATAAGTCCTCCACTCACGGCCTCGGTGTCACTGAATCGAGCAATCTGTTTTTTTAATGTTTAAAAATCGGCTTAACATTGAGGTCGAAAAAACAGCGGTATCGTTAAAATACAGTAACAGGGTGATAACATCCATGTAAGACGTGGAGGGGGATTTATTGCACTCACGGCCCCACTCGTTTATTCCTCTCATACACAGCGGCCATATCGCCTGGTGGAGCTCCAAGCGCTGTGCACAGTCGGATGCCGCCATCTAGCGGACATAAAATGTAACGAAGCGGAGGGAGAAAGCCATCCGGTGTTCCACAAGTAGCGGCGACGAACGAGTTTAGAGCCGTGGAGAAGGTTTGCTTTGGGTAGATGATTTAATTATTGCAGCAGAGTGTTGCATGGTTTTCAGGGAGGAGTTGAGAAAGGGTCTGGGTTGTCAGGGAGAGCTTCCAGATGATTGGACAACAACAGCTAGTGTTATCAGGGAGACAGGTAGAAGAGTACTTGGTGTGTCATCTGGTAGGAAAGTAGATAAGGAGACTTGGTGGTGGAATGAGGAAGTGCAGGAGTGTATACAGAGAAAATGGTTCGCGAAGAAGAAGTGGGATACTGAGAGGACTGAAGAGAACAGACAGGAGTTCAGGGAGATGCGGCGAAAGGTAAAGATAGAGGTAGCAAAGGCAAAACAAAGGGCTTATGATGACTTGTATGCTCGGTTGGATAGTAAGGAGGCTGAAAATGATCTATACAGGTTGGCGAAACAGAGAGATAAAGATGGAAAGGATGTACAGCAGGTCCGGGTGATAAAGGACAGAGAGAGAAATGTATTGACGGATGCTAGAAGAGTGACAGGAAGATGGAAAGAGTACTTTGAAGAGCTGATGAATGTGGAAAATGAAAGAGAGGCAAGGGTAGAAGAGGTGATTATTGTAGACCACAAAGTAGCAAAAATGAGTAAAAGTGAAGTGAGGAAGGCATTGAAGAGGATGAAGAGTGGAAAAGCAGTTGGTCCTGATGATATACCTGTGGAGGTGTGGAAGTGTCTAGGAGAGGCAGCGGTAGATTTTCTGACTAGATTATTCAACAGGATCTTAGAGAGTGAGGAGATGCCTGAAGAATGGAGACAAAGTGTGATGGTGCCTATTTTTAAGAATCAAGGGGATGTGCAGAATTGTGGCAACTACAGAGGGATAAAGTTGATGAGCCATACAATGAAGTTATGGGAAAGAGTAGTGGAAACTAGACTGAGAGCAGAAGTCAGCATTTGTGAACAGCAGTATGGCTTCATGCCTAGGAAGAGTACTACAGATGCAGTATTTGCGTTGAGAATGCTAATAGAAAAGTACAGAGAAGGCCAGAGGGAGCTGCATTGCGTTTTCGTAGACCTAGAAAAAGCATATGACAGGGTGCCAAGAGAGGAGCTCTGGTATTGTATGAGGAAGTCTGGAGTGGCAGAGAAGTATGTTAGACTGGTGCAGGACATGTATGCCAGCTGTGAGACACTGGTACGGTGTGCTGTAGGGGTAACCGAGAAGTTCAAGGTGGAGGTGGGACTCCATCAGAGATCAGCTCTGAGCCCCTTCTTGTTCGCAATGGTGATGGATAGGCTGACAGATGAGGTTAGACAGGAATCCCCATGGACCATGATGTTTGCGGATGACATTGTGATCTGTAGTGAGAGCAGACAACAGGTAGAGGAAAATCTAGAGAGGTGGAGGTATGCTCTGGAAAGGAGAGGAATGAAAGTTAGTCGCAGCAAGACAGAATATATGTGTGTGAACGAGAGGAACTCGGGTGGAGCGGTGAGGCTACAGGGAGTGGAGATCAAGAAGCTGGAGGATATCAGGTACTTAGGGTCAACAGTCCAGAGCAACGGAGAGTGCGTAAAAGAGGTGAAGAGACGGGTCCAAGCAGGTTGGAATGGGTGGAGAAAAGTGTCAGGGGTACTATGTGATAGAAGACTATTTGCCAGAATAAAAGGAAAGGTGTACAAGACAGTGGTGAGACCAGCGATGATGTATGGACTAGAAACTGTTCCAATGACCAAAAGACAGCAGACAGAACTAGAGGTTGCAGAGATGAAGATGTTGAGGTTCTCTTTGGGAGTGACCAGGATGGATAGGATCAGGAATGAGTCTATCAGAGGGACGGCACATGTTTGATGTTTTGGAGAGAAGGTCAGAGAAGCCAGACTGAGATGGTTCGGTCATGTACAGAGAAGAGATAGTGAATATATTGGTAGACGGATGCTGGAAATGGAGCTGCCAGGCAATAGGTCTCGAGGAAGACCAAAGAGAAGATTTATGGACGTAGTGAGAGAGGATATGAAGATAGCTGGTGTGAGAGAGGAAGATACAGAGAATAGGGTTAGATGGAGAAGGTTGACTCGCTGTGGCGACCCCTGACGGGAAAAGCCGAAAGAAGAAGAAGAAGATTTAATTATTGCAGCAAGCAGCAATGATGCACTCAGCACATTTAAACAGAACATGACATTCAAGTGTAACATGAAAGACCTGGGGAAACTATCATATTTTTTGGGCATACAATTTGAACAAAAGGGGGATGAAATCAAAATGAACCAGACAAAGTACATCCTAAAAATGCTAGAGAGATTTGGAATGTCAGAATGTAAAGCAAGATCTACTCCAAGTGAGCAAAAATTAGAGGGCATCCCTGTAGCTGATGAAAATGAGCAAAGTGAACCTGTCGACCCCAAAGAATATCGTGAGATTGTAGGCAGTCTTTTTTATGCCATGACTTGCACCAGACCTGATATCAGCTGGATAGTGAGCAAACGATCACAGAATCTGGCAATGGCAAAAGTAAAAAACTTAGTAGCTGCAAAACATGTCCTGAGGTATTTGAAGGGGACAGCTGATTATGAACTAAGTTTCAAGAAAAAT
>NW_028234011.1:465000-472500 GCF_037954325.1 Fistularia commersonii
AGCGGAGAAGGACGTCACACAATTCGCCCGAGTTCGCAGGATCGGGAGTACCAGGGCCAATAGCGGAGGAGGGGAGGAGCGGAGGAGCGGAAGAGCAGAGGAGGGCGGAAGCCCAGACCGTGATTCGCATATGTCCAGCGGTTCGGGCTTCCAGGGCGGGAGTACCAGGGCCAATAGCGGAGGAGGGGAGGAGCGGGGAAGCGGAGGAGGGGAGGAGAGCAGAAGAACGTCACGCAAGTCGCCTGAGCTCCGAGGATCGGGAGTACCAGGGCGCATAGCGGAGGAGCGGTTGAGCTGAGAAGCGGAGGTAATGTTTCTCTTTTCAAAGGCGGGGAATCTTTGAGGCAGCAGGACCCCTTAGACCGGCCAATGGGAGCCTTCTGCGGACATGGATTCCCCGGACGTATGACTGGAGTATTGTATTTTAAGAACGAACTTTATTGCAGGCAGCATGAAAGAAAAAAACACGGAACGTTCTTCTTCCTTTGTTAAGACGCAAAAACACACAGACGTCACACACACTGATTTTGCAGTAGCGCCACCTATAGGTAAAAGTACCGCCCATTTACAACACTCCCACTTACTTTTACCAATAGCACCAAGTCCTGAGAAAATAATATTTCAAAGCTGTGTTCTTCCACGACAACAAAAACTGTAAACTTGTTTAACACCCCATTTTTAAGACAGTATTCCTATCACATTGGTTATACTGGAACTCTTTTTCACATTTTTTAGAAATCGCTTTGACTCGGCAGCGTTCTTCGTACACCTGTCAAGCATTTTTAAACAAAAAAGAGTCCGATCTCGCCCCTGAGATATTCAAATCTCTGTCTACCGAGTGGCTTGGTAAAGATATCCGCTTTCATATCATTTGTTGGACAATATCGCAGTTCAATTTGTCCATTCTGCACACATTCACGGATATAGTGGTAGCGAATGTCTATGTGTTTGGTCCTGGAGTGATTTACAGGATTCTTTGCAATTGCGATGGCTCCTTGGTTATCTTCAAGGATCACTGTGGACACAGACTCTACACCGAGATCACACAGTAGTCGTTTCAGCCAGATTCCTTCTTGAGCTGCTTGACTGAGTGAGATGTATTCAGCTTCTGCTGTTGAAAGTGCTACTGTTGATTGTTTCTTGCTGAGCCAGCTTACTGCTCCTCCACTCAGAAGGAAGATGTCGCCTGTTGTTGACCGGCGATCATCTTGATCTCCAGCCCGGTCAGCATCCGAGTATCCGATTAAAGCTCCGGAGTCTGAGCTCTCATATTTCAGAGCAAGATTTAATGTCCCTTTCAAGTATCGAAGTATCCTCTTTACAGCAGTCAGATGTGAAGCATCTGGATTTGCATTGAACTTCGACACAGCACTCACAGCTTGAGCTATGTCCGGTCTTGTCGCCATGGCAGCATACAGCAGACTTCCAACCATTGACTGATAGGTATGCTGGTGCACTGACATACTGACACCATCACTCCTTTTTAGCCTGACGTTGGCATCTGCAGGAGTTGCCACAGGATTTGCATTATCCATTCCATACTTCCGAAGTATGGCTTCAATGTAATGCTTCTGCTGAAGAATGATACGATTCTTTTCTTTATCTTGGATGACAGAGATGCCTGGGATGTAGGACAGCTCACCCATGTCTTTCATCTTGTAGCACTCCTTGAGAGCTGCTTTGAGCTCGTCCATGCTCTCAGTGGACTCTGTAATCAGGATCAAATCATCCACGTAAACTGCTAGTATTTCAAGCTCTTGTCTTGATCTCACAAACACGCAGGGGTCTGATGTGCTCTGTTTGAATCCAATTTCCATCATGAACTCCGTAAAAGCCTTGTTCCAACAGCGAGGAGACTGTCTCAGTCCATAGATTGATTTTTTTAGTTTGCATACCAGATGTTCCTGCCCTGGTTTGATGAAGCCCTCAGGTTGCTCCATGTATATTTCTTCTTCCAGGTGTCCATTGAGGAATGCAGTTACAACATCCATCTGGTGGACATGTAGACCCTTTTGAACAGCAAAGGACAGTAATGTACGAATAGAGCTAAATCGTACCACTGGTGAAAACGTTTCATCATAGTCAGCGCCATACAACTGTGTGTAGCCCTGTGCAACGAGTCTACACTTGTATCGTTCCACTCTTCCATCACTGCGATGCTTGACTTTGAACACCCATCTGGATCCTACTGCCTTTCTGTCTCTTGGCAAGTCGACTAAGTCCCATGTCTCGTTTTCCAGCAGTGACTCATATTCCAAGTCAGCTGCCTCCTGCCAGTCTTTTGCATGAGGACTCTCCATTGCCTCTTTTAGTGAGAGTGGCTCTGTCACGCAACACATGTTTGCATAATGATCAACAGTCACTACATCAGCAAACTCATCATATCCAAATCTTATTGGAGGCTTTCTGATTCTGTCATTTTTTCTGACAGTGCTCTCAACAGTGACTTCGTCATGTTTTGTTTCACTCTCATCTATTTTCATAGTTATCTCGGTGTCTGTGCAGTGTACTTTCGGTTCCTGCTTCAAGTTAAAGTTGGATTCATCAAAGACGACATCTCGACGGATCAGAATCCTCCTCTTCTCTTCATCGTACAGGCGATAGCCTCTGGCATTGTTTGCATATCCCACGAAGCGCGGCTTCACAGTCTTTTTGTCCAGCTTCTTTCTCTCTTCATCTGGGACAAGTGCATAGGCAATACAGCCAAACACCTTCATGTGACCCACATTAGGTTTTTTCCCACACCATCTCTGGTACGGTGTCTCTCCCTTCGGGACAGAAGTAGGCAGCCTGTTCTGTATGTAAGCTGCTGTGGCAACAGCCTCTGCCCAGAACATCTTTGGTAACTTAGCATGAGACAACATGCTCCTTGCTGCTTCAACGAGTGTTCTATTTTTTCTTTCAGCAACTCCGTTTTGCTGTGATGAGTGAGGTCCAGTCATTTCATGGTGGATGCCTTGAACCTTCAAATATTCTTGAAACTCCCTTGAGGTGTACTCACCACCATTGTCTGTTCTCAGCCTCTGGATGCTTAGTCCACACTCATTTGTGAATGTCTTCTCAAATTCCTTGAATTTACACAGCACTTCATTCTTCTGTTTCATGAAGTATACCTTGGAGCATCTTGAGTAATCGTCTGTGAAAGTCAGAAAATATTTGGATCCACTTATAGATTCAGTTTGCATGGGACCACAGACATCACGATGAATTAACTGCATCTTGCGCTCGGAACGTATTTCTCCAATCGACTTGAATGGCTTTTTAGCCAGCTTGCCCTCCACACATCCTTCACAGAAGGGAACTTCTTTGTCTGCAGAGAAGTCCACTCCGTTCACCAGACCTTTTAGTTCCTTCAGCTTGGTAGTGTGACCGAGGCGCCGGTGCCACAAGATAGCAGCTACTGATGCACTGTGAGTGACTGATTCATTTCCTTTCACATCTAGCTGATATAGTCCATCAGCTCTTCGTGTTCCCATTCCTTTAAGAGTTCCATCTTTTCCACGAATGTAGCAGCAGGACCTCTTAAACTGAACCGTATTTCCCTTTTTGGTGGCAGCTCCCACTGAGAATAAATTCCCAGAAAGTTTTGGAACATGCAGCACATCATACATCGTAGCATTTTTTACCCTGCTTGACTTGAAGGTCATTGTCATGTTGACATTTCCAATTCCCAGGGCATCAACCACCCTGCCGTCACCGAGCTTCACTGACTGTTCTTTTGAGAACTGCTGGTATTCCTTAAGAATTCCTTGCTCGCATGTCATGTGCTTTGATGCTCCAGAATCAATTAACCACTCAAACTGATGTGGTTTTTCTGAGCTTTCCCTTCTAGCTACACTTTCAGATGAACCATCCTCATCCTCACACGCCACATTTTTAGCTTTGTGGATTTTCTTTTTTGATTTGTTTTTCCAGCTTGGACAGTCACGTTTAATGTGGCCTTCCTTCCCACATTTATAGCATCTCCACGTGCTTTGTCCTGCTCCCACTGCTTTGGAGCGATCCTGCAGATTGCCACACACCTGTGATGACATTGCTGCTGCACCACCTGAAGGACCACCACTGTAATCATTAGCATTCACTCGCTTTTGTTCCTCATCGATTAACGCTTGTTGAACAAATTTGAGTGTCAGGTTGTCAATCTTTGTTTCCAGTGCAGTGACAACTGTAGCGTAACTTGGTGGTAAACTTCCCAACAATGTTACAATTTGGTCTTCCTCTTCAATTACAGCTCCTATTGCTGATAACTGGTCAGTCAGTTCTTTCATTTGTTTGAGGTGCTCAGTCAAACCATCTCCTTCCTTCATTTCGCACCTGAAATATTTCTTCTTCAGAAATAGTTTATTTGCCAGCGTGTCTCTTTCAAAAATATCTTTCAGTGTAGTCCACACTTCTTTGGGAGTCTTACAGTTTGTAATCAGGTACAACAGGGATGAACTTACATTGAGCACTAACACAGAGAACGCTTTCTCTCTCTGTTTCGTGAACTCACCCTGTGCTGCTGCGTTAGCATCTGGGGCTAATGTGTCTTCCTCTGTTAGCATTCGCCACAGTCCTTTAGCCTTTAGCAGATGTTCCATTTGAAACTTCCACGTTGCCCAATTCTCCGGTCCGCTCAGCTTGTCGATAAACAGCTTGTCCTCCATTGTGAGTTCCCACAATACTGTTCACTATCACACAAAATATTCAGTGTAATCCAGCCTTTTAGAGACACTCTGGGCCCATAACCTATTGTATTTTAAGAACGAACTTTATTGCAGGCAGCATGAAAGAAAAAAACACGTAACGTTCTTCTTCCTTTGTTAAGACGCAAAAACACACAGACGTAACACACTGATATAGCAGTAGCGCCACCTATAGGTAAAAGTACCGCCCATTTACAACATGGAGCTCCCGGACCTCTGGGCACACACATGTGAATGAGTGGATGAGATCATGTTTGTGTGCTTGTGGATGTGTTTTGGCTAATGCTATTAGCACAGCTATGATGAGTTAAGGTGTGTGTAAGTGTGTTTCTGTGCGTGTGTATATGTGTGTGTGTGTGTGTGTGTGTTTGTGACAGTTTGTTAAGGTGGAGGGGGTCGCGGACATGGAGTACCAGGGCCTGTACCGGATGAGTGGAGGAGCGGAGGAGGGCAGAAATCCTGCCCGTGATTCGCTTATGTCCAGCGGTTCAGGGGTTCCAAGCCCCAAAGCGGAAAAAGCGGACGAGCGGAGAATAGCAGAAGCACGTCACGCAATTCGCCTGAGTTCGGAGGATCGGGGGTACCAGGGCCAATAGCGGAGGAGCGGTGGAGCTGAGAAACAGAGGATTGGAGGAGCGGAAGTAATGTTTCTCCTATTTTTTTTTTTCGTTTTTAATTTCATTTGTCTATCTATTTATTTAATTATTTCCTTTCAATTTCTTTTTTTGTCTAGCATAATAAACTTAACTTCTTCCAGTTCTGCAAAGCAAGAGACGTGCCACACATATTATTCCTCCGTAAAAGACCCAGCCGGTATTGAGGGGTAACTCACAGATCTCCTGGCCTGGCCAAGTTCTTCGTTCACAAAAACAGAATGCAGCAATGTTCCCCAAATTTTAATTTCTTCATAAACGATTTTGAATAATTAAAAAAGAAAAAATCCTTAAAACTTATGGAAAAATCCAAAAACCAAAAAACATACAGTTTGATGTCTGAAATTCCTTGTAAACCGCAGACCAAATAACATGGTTTATTCCCCTTGCAATTTTTTTTTTCGTTTTTAATTTAATTTGTCCATCTTTTTATTTAATTATTTCCTTTTAATTTCTTTTTTGGTCAAGCATTATAAATTTCTCACAAACCGTTAACACTATTAACTTGTCCTTATGTCCTTTTCTTCCTCATCCCTGGTTGTTTCATTGACATTCAGTTCTACCGTGCCACGTTTATTTGTACATTTGTATATTTGTGTGTACTATTAATGTTCAATTAAAAAAAAAAAAAAAAAAAAAAGAATGAGAGGCTGAGAAAATCTCCATGTCTCTCTCTCTCTCTCTCCCCCTTAATGCCCCCCCCCCCTTCCTCCTAACGGCGGCCGAAGCGACGAGATTCTCGCCGTTGTTGTGGAAGCTTGGTAAAGGATTCCCCGCGTCGGTGCGAGCGATGCGTTTCGAGGCGTATTGCATGCGTGTATGAAGGGGGGGGGGGGGGGGGTCTACAGGACCCCGCAGAGCGGCAAAGCTGCACCTTCTCCGGACATCGATGTTGTTATCTGAGAAATATGCTCTCAGTTATTTTCGTTTTATTTTGAAGGGCCAGTCCCAACTTCTGGTCTGTCCGTTGTGTTTTTATTTGCTTGAAAATAAACTTAACTTCCTCCAGTTCTGCAAAGCAAGAGACGTGTCACACATATTATTCCTCCGTAAAAGACCCAGCCGGTAACACGCAGATCTACTGGCCTGGCCAAGTTCTTCATTCACAAAAACAGAATGCAAAACTGTTCCCCAAATTTTAATTTCTTCATAAACGATTTTGAATTATAAAAAAAAAATCCTTAAAACTTATGGAAAAATCCAAAAACCAAAAAATATACAGTTTGATGTCTGAGATTCCTTGTGAACGGCCAACTTAATTACATGTTATATTCCCCTTGCAATTTTTTTTTTTCGTTTTAATTTTATTTTCTCCACCTAATTATTTAATGATTTCCCTTGAATTTTCTTTTTTTTGTCGAGCATTATGAATTTCTGGCAAAGCGTTAACACTATTAATTTCTGATTCCATACAGAACGAATGCCCTTATGTGTGTGTGTGTGTGCGTCCCCCCCCCCCCCCGCGCTTTTTCCGTACGGTGGCAGACAGTGAGATCAAAAGCAAATGGGTGTGATTGTAATGCAGGAACAGGGTGATAACAGCCGTGTTCGAAGTGTGTAGGGACTTGTTGTACAGGCTTTCCCCTGGTACTCCTACATGGAGTACCAGGGCCGTTTGCCTCCGTGAACCTGAAAGGGGCTGTTCCGGTGTTCCTGTTTGTAAATCCACTCAACAATGAGGTCAAAAGCACATCGGTATCGATACAGTTCGATACAGGGCGATAACACCCGTGTATTCCGCTCTCGGCCCTGGTACTCCTCGGGCCGAAATAGCCCTGGTACTCCTACATGGAGTACCAGAGGCCCGCCGCCGTGAGAGTAAATGGAGCAATTTGGGTGTTAAATTGCAAAAAGCGGCGTAAAACCCGTGTGGAAAGCA
The DNA here is from genome assembly GCF_037954325.1 of Fistularia commersonii. NCBI lineage: Eukaryota > Metazoa > Chordata > Actinopteri > Syngnathiformes > Fistulariidae > Fistularia > Fistularia commersonii. Next base: position 472,218 of record NW_028234011.1, read on the forward strand.
AACGAGTGTTGTTTTAAGACAGTGTGAGGGTGACAGCGATCGTCCAAGAAGCTTTCTTGGGTTATTTCTGAGGTTTCTCAATGCACTCCTAATGGGAGAGAAGGTAAATCCCATAGAGCCTACGGGCTTGTCCGTTGTCCGCGCTGCAAGGGAGTTTACCCGGTTTTCGAGGGGACCTCCTGCGGGATAGTGTTGGAGTGGCCGTCTGCGAGGACGGTTTGATTTTTGGTGGCTGAGCGTCTCCGAGTCGAGTCGGCGCAAGTGACCCGCCGTAGGAGGGCCC
>NW_028234011.1:482500-587500 GCF_037954325.1 Fistularia commersonii
ATGTTTGTTTGGTTGTGGATGCGTTTCGGCTAATGCTATTAGCACAGCTATGATGAGTTAAGGTGTGTGTGTGTGTGTGTGAGTGTGTGTGTTTGTTTGTTTTTGTGTCTGTGTGAGTGTGTTCGTGTGTGTATGTGTGAGAATTTGTTTAAGTGGGGGGGGGGGATACCAGGGCCCATCACGGAGGAGCGGTGGAGCGGAGAAGCGGAGGAATGGAGGAGGTTAGGTAATTTTTCTCTTCTCAAAGGCAGAGGATGGGAAGTTTGGGTGCAGTAGGACGCCTTAGACCGGCCACTGTGAGCCTTCTCCAGATATAGATCCCCGGATGTATGATTGGAGCTCCCGGACCATTGGGCACACACATGTGAATGAGTGGATGAGCTAATGTTTGTTTGGTAGTGGATGCATTTCGGCTAATGCTATTAGCACAGCTATGATGAGTTAAGGTGTGTGTGTGTGTGTGTGAGTGTGTGTGTATGTGTGTGTGTGTGTGTGTTTAGGTGGGGGGGGGTACCAGGGCCAATAGCGGAGGAGCGGTGGAGCTGAGAAGCGGAGAAGCGGAGGAGCATAGGAGCGGAGGTAATGTTTCTTCTCTCAGAGGCGGGGAAGCTTGGGGGCAGAAGAACCCCTTAGACGGCCTAATGTGAGCCTTCTCTGGAGATAGCTCCCCCAGACGTATGACCGGAGCTCCCAGACCTCTGGGCACATACATGTGAATGAGTGGATGAGCTAATGTTTGTGTGGTTGTGGATGCGTTTCGGCTAATGCTTTTAGCACAGCTATGATGACTTAAGGTGTGTATGTGTGTCTGTGTGTGTGTGTGTCTTTGTGTGTGTGTGTGTGTGTGTTTGTGTGTTTGAAAGGCTCTTTTGGTGGGGGAGGGGGGGGTCGCGGACAGGGATTACCATTGGGAGCACACATGTGAATGAGTGGATGAGCTAATGTTTGTTTGGTTGTGGATGCGTTTCGGCTAATGCTATTAGCACAGCTATGCTGACTTAATGTGTGTATGTGTGTCAGTGTGTGTGTGTGTGTGAGTGTTTTTGTGTATGTGTGTGATAGTTTGTTTTGGTGGGGGGGCGGACACGGAGTACCAGAGCGAGCACATGTGAATGAGTGGATGAGCTAATGTTTGTTTGGTTGTGGATGCGTTTCGGCTAAAGCTATTAGCACAGCTATGAAGACTTAAGGTGTGTGTATGGCTGTGTCTGTGTGTGTGTGAGTGTCTTTGTTTGTGTGTGTGTGTGTGAGAGGCTCTTTTGGTGGGGGGGGGGTCGCGGACAGGGAGTACCATTGGGCACACACATGTGAATGAGTGGATGAGCGAATGTTTGTTTGGTTGTGGATGCGTTTCGGCTAATGCTATTAGCACAGCTATGATGAGTTAAGGTGTGTGTGTATGTGTGTTTGTGTGTTTGTGTGTTTGTGTGTTTTTGTGTGTGTGTGAGTGATTTTGTGTGAGAGTTTGTTTAGGTAGGGGGGGGTGGGGGGGGAGTACCAGGGCCCATAGCGGAGGAGCGGTGGAGCTGAGAAGCGGAGGAGCAGAGGAGCGGTGGTAATGTTTCTTCTCTCAGAGGCGGAGCAGCTTGGGGGCAGCAGAACCCCTTAGACGGGCTAATGTGAGCATTCTCCGGAAATAGATCCCCCGAACGTATGATTGGAGCTCCCGGACCACTGGGCACACACATGTGAATGAGTGGATGAGCTAATGTTTGTTTGGTTGTGGATGCGTTTCGGCTAATGCTATTAGCACAGCTATGATGAGTTAAGGTGCGTTTGTGTGTGTGTGTGTGTGTGTGTGTGTGTGTGTGTGTGTGTGTGTGAGTGTCTTTGTGTGTGTTTGTGTGTTTTTGTGTGTGTGTGAGTGTGTTTAGGTGGGGGGGGGGTACCAGGGCCAATAGCGGAGGAGCGGTGGAGCTGAGAAGCGGAGGAGCAGAGGAGCGGAGGTAATGTTTCTTCTCTCAGAGGCGGGGAAGCTTGGGGGCAGAAGAACCCCTTAGACGGCCTAATGTGAGCCTTCTCTGGAGATAGCTCCCCCAGACGTATGACCGGAGCTCCCAGACCTCTGGTCACATACATGTGAATGAGTGGATAAGCTAATGTTTGTGTGGTTGTGGATGCGTTTCGGCTAATGCTTTTAGCACAGCTATGATGACTTAAGGTGTGTATGTGTGTCTGTGTGTGTGTGTGTGTGAGTGTCTTTGTGCATGTGTGTGATAGTTTCTTTTGGTGGGGGGGGGTCGCGGACAGGGAGTACCTGGGCACACACATGTGAATGAGTGGATGAGCTAATGTTTGTTTGGTTGTTGATGCGTTTCGGCTAATGCTATTTGCACAGCTATGATGAGTTAAGGTGTGTGTGTATGTGTGGGAGGAATGGAGGAGCGGAGGTAATTTTTCTCTTCTCAAAGGCAGAGGATGGGAAGTTTGGGTGCAGTAGGACGCCTTAGACCGGCCACTGTGAACCTTCTCCAGATATAGATCCCCCGGATGTATGATTGGAGCTCCCGGACCATTGGGCACACACATGTGAATGAGTGGATGAGCTAATGTTTGTTTGGTAGTGGATGCGTTTCGGCTAATGCTATTAGCACAGCTATGATGACTTAAGGTGTTTGTGTGTGTGTGTGTTTGTGTGTTTCTTTGTTTGTGTGTTCTTGTGTGTGTGTGTGTGTGTGTTTGTTTGTGCGTTTGTGTATATGTGTGTGACAGTTTGTTTAGGTGGGGGGGGGCGCGGACAGGGGGTAGCTGGGCCTGGAGCGGATGAGCTGTGAAGCGGATGGAGGGCAGAAGCACGTCCCATAATTCTCCTGAGTCCGGCGGATCAGGAGTACCAGGGCCTATAGCGGAGGAGCGGTGGAGCGGAGAAGCGGACCATTGGGCACATACATGTGAATGAGTTGATGAGCTAATGTTTGTTTGGATGTGGCTGCGTTTCGGCTAATGCTATTAGCACAGCTATGATGACTTAATGTGTGTTTGTGTGTGTGTGTGTGTGTGTGTGTTGTGTGTGTGTGTGTGTGTGTGTGTGTGTGTGTGTGTGTGCGCGTGTGTGTGTTTATGTGTTTTTGTGTGTGTGTAAGTGTGTTTAGGTGGGGGGGGGGTACCAGGGCCAATAGCGGAGGAGCGGTGGAGCTGAGAAGCGGAGGAGCAGAGGAGCGGAGGTAATGTTTCTTCTCTCAGAGGTGGGGAAGCTTGGGGGCAGAAGAACCCCTTAGACGGCCTAATGTGAGTCTTCTCTGGAGATAGCTCCCCCAGACGTATGACCGGAGCTCCCAGACCTCTGGGCACATACATGTGAATGAGTGGATGAGCTAATGTTTGTTTGGTTGTGGATGCGTTTCGGCTAATGCTATTAGCACAGCTATGCTGACTTAATGTGTGTATGTGTGTCAGTGTGTGTGTGTGTGTGAGTGTTTTTGTGTATGTGTGTGATAGTTTGTTTTGGTGGGGGGGCGGACACGGAGTACCAGAGCGAGCACATGTGAATGAGTGGATGAGCTAATGTTTGTTTGGTTGTGGATGCGTTTCGGCTAAAGCTATTAGCACAGCTATGAAGACTTAAGGTGTGTGTATGGCTGTGTCTGTGTGTGTGTGAGTGTCTTTGTTTGTGTGTGTGTGTGTGAGAGGCTCTTTTGGTGGGGGGGGGGTCGCGGACAGGGAGTACCATTGGGCACACACATGTGAATGAGTGGATGAGCGAATGTTTGTTTGGTTGTGGATGCGTTTCGGCTAATGCTATTAGCACAGCTATGATGAGTTAAGGTGTGTGTGTATGTGTGTTTGTGTGTTTGTGTGTTTTTGTGTGTGTGTGAGTGATTTTGTGTGAGAGTTTGTTTAGGTAGGGGGGGGGTGGGGGGGGGAGTACCAGGGCCCATAGCGGAGGAGCGGTGGAGCTGAGAAGCGGAGGAGCAGAGGAGCGGTGGTAATGTTTCTTCTCTCAGAGGCGGAGCAGCTAGGGGGCAGCAGAACCCCTTAGACGGGCTAATGTGAGCATTCTCCGGAAATAGATCCCCCGAACGTATGATTGGAGCTCCCGGACCACTGGGCACACACATGTGAATGAGTGGATGAGCTAATGTTTGTTTGGTTGTGGATGCGTTTCGGCTAATGCTATTAGCACAGCTATGATGAGTTAAGGTGCGTTTGTGTGTGTGTGTGTGTGTGTGTGTGTGTGTGTGTGTGTGTGTGTGAGTGTCTTTGTGTGTGTTTGTGTGTTTTTGTGTGTGTGTGAGTGTGTTTAGGTGGGGGGGGGGGTACCAGGGCCAATAGCGGAGGAGCGGTGGAGCTGAGAAGCGGAGGAGCAGAGGAGCGGAGGTAATGTTTCTTCTCTCAGAGGCGGGGAAGCTTGGGGGCAGAAGAACCCCTTAGACGGCCTAATGTGAGCCTTCTCTGGAGATAGCTCCCCCAGACGTATGACCGGAGCTCCCAGACCTCTGGTCACATACATGTGAATGAGTGGATAAGCTAATGTTTGTGTGGTTGTGGATGCGTTTCGGCTAATGCTTTTAGCACAGCTATGATGACTTAAGGTGTGTATGTGTGTCTGTGTGTGTGTGTGTGTGAGTGTCTTTGTGCATGTGTGTGATAGTTTCTTTTGGTGGGGGGGGGTCGCGGACAGGGAGTACCTGGGCACACACATGTGAATGAGTGGATGAGCTAATGTTTGTTTGGTTGTTGATGCGTTTCGGCTAATGCTATTTGCACAGCTATGATGAGTTAAGGTGTGTGTGTATGTGTGGGAGGAATGGAGGAGCGGAGGTAATTTTTCTCTTCTCAAAGGCAGAGGATGGGAAGTTTGGGTGCAGTAGGACGCCTTAGACCGGCCACTGTGAACCTTCTCCAGATATAGATCCCCCGGATGTATGATTGGAGCTCCCGGACCATTGGGCACACACATGTGAATGAGTGGATGAGCTAATGTTTGTTTGGTAGTGGATGCGTTTCGGCTAATGCTATTAGCACAGCTATGATGACTTAAGGTGTTTGTGTGTGTGTGTGTTTGTGTGTTTCTTTGTTTGTGTGTTCTTGTGTGTGTGTGTGTGTGTGTTTGTTTGTGCGTTTGTGTATATGTGTGTGACAGTTTGTTTAGGTGGGGGGGGGGCGCGGACAGGGGGTAGCTGGGCCTGGAGCGGATGAGCTGTGAAGCGGATGGAGGGCAGAAGCACGTCCCATAATTCTCCTGAGTCCGGCGGATCAGGAGTACCAGGGCCTATAGCGGAGGAGCGGTGGAGCGGAGAAGCGGACCATTGGGCACATACATGTGAATGAGTTGATGAGCTAATGTTTGTTTGGATGTGGCTGCGTTTCGGCTAATGCTATTAGCACAGCTATGATGACTTAATGTGTGTATGTGTGTCAGTGTGTGTGTGTGTGAGTGTCTTTGTGTATGTGTGTGATAGTTTGTTTTGGTGGGGGGGGGGGGTCGCGGACACGGAGTAGCAGGGCGCACACATGTGAATGAGTGGATGAGCTAATGTTTGTTTGGTTGTGGATGCGTTTCGGCTAATGCTGTTAGCACAGCTATGATGAGTTAATGTGTGTATGTGTGTCAGTGTGTGTGTGTGTGTGAGTGTCTTTGTGTATGTGTGTGATAGTTTGTTTTGGTGGGGGGGGGGGGGGGGGGGGGCGGACACGGAGTACCAGGGCGCACACATGTGAATGAGTGGATGAGCTAATGTTTGTTTGGTTGTGGATGCGTTTCGGCTAAAGCTATTAGCACAGCTATGAAGACTTAAGGTGTGTGTATGTGTGTATGTTTGTGTCTGTGTGTGTGTCTTTGTGTGTGTGTGTGTGTGTGAGAGGCTCTTTTGGTGGGGGGGGGGGTCGCGGACAGGGACTACCATTGGGCACACACATGTGAATGAGTGTATGAGCGAATGTTTGTTTGGTTGCGGATGCGTTTCGGCTAATGCTATTAGCACAGCTATGATGAGTTAAGGTGTGTGTGTATGTGTGTTTGTGTGTTTGTGTGTTTTTGTGTGTGTGTGAGTGATTTTGTGTGAGAGTTTGTTTAGTTGGGGGGGGGGGGGGGGGAGTACCAGGGCCCATAGCGGAGGAGCGGTGGAGCTGAGAAGCGGAGGAGCAGAGGAGCGAAGGTAATGTTTCTTCTCTCAGAGGCGGAGCAGCTTGGGGGCAGCAGAACCCCTTAGACGGGCTAACGTGAGCATTCTCCGGACATAGATCCCCCGAACGTATGATTGGAGCTCCCGGACCACTGGGCACACACATGTGAATGAGTGGATGAGCTAATGTTTGTTTGGTTGTGGATGCGTCTCGGCTAATGCTATTAGCACAGCTATGATGAGTTAAGGTGTGTGTGTGTGTGTGTGTGTGTGTGTGTGTGTTTGTTTGTTTTTGTGTCTGTGTGAGTTTGTTCGTGTGTGTATGTGTGAGAGTTTGTTTAGGTGGGGGGGGGGGTACCAGGGCCCATCGCGGAGGAGCGGTGGAGCGGAGAAGCGGAGGAATGGAGGAGCGGAGGTAATGTTTCTCTTCTCAAAGGCAGAGGATGGGAAGTTTGGGTGCAGTAGGACGCCTTAGACCGGCCACTGTGAGCCTTCTCCAGATATAGATCCCCCGGATGTATGATTGGAGCTCCCGGACCATTGGGCACACACATGTGAATGAGTGGATGAGCTAATGTTTGTTTGGTAGTGGATGCATTTCGGCTAATGCTATTAGCACAGCTATGATGAGTTAAGGTGCGTTTGTGTGTGTGTGTGTGTGTGTGTGTGTGTGTGTGTGTGTGAGTGTGCGTGTGTGTGTGTGCGCGTGTGTGTGTTTGTGTGTTTTTGTGTGTGTGTGAGTGTGTTTAGGTGGGGGGGGGTACCAGGGCCAATAACGGAGGAGCGGTGGAGCTGAGAAGCGGAGGAGCAGAGGAGCGGAGGTAATGTTTCTTCTCTCAGAGGCGGGGAAGCTTGGGGGCAGAAGAACCCCTTAGACGGCCTAATGTGAGCCTTCTCTGGAGATAGCTCCCCCAGACGTATGACCGAAGCTCCCAGACCTCTGGGCACATACATGTGAATGAGTGGATGAGCTAGTGTTTGTGGTTGTGGATGCGTTTCGGCTAATGCTTTTAGCACAGCTATGATGACTTAAGGTGTGTATGCGTGTCTGTGTGTGTGTGTGTGTGAGTGTCTTTGTGTATGTGTGTGATAGTTTCTTTTGGTGGGGGGGGGTCGCGGACAGGGAGTACCAGGGCACACACATGTGAATGAGTGGATGAGCTAATGTTTGTTTGGTTGTGGATGCGTTTTGGCTAATGCTATTAGCACAGCTATGAAGACTTAAAGTGTGTGTATGTGTGTATGTGTGTGTCTGTGTGTGTGTGTGAGTGTCTTTGTGTGTGTGTGTGTGTGTGAGAGGCTCTTTTGGTGGGGGGGGGTGTCGCGGACAGGGAGTACCAGGGCCAAGAGCGGATGAGCTGAGGAGCGGAGGAAGGCAGAAGCTCGGCCCGTGATTCGCTTATGTCCAGCGGTTCGGGAATTCCAGGGCCCAAAGCAGAGGAGCAGTGGAGCTGAGAAGCGGAGGAGCGGAGGTGATGTTTATTCTCTCAGAGGCAGGGAAGCTTGGGGGTAGCAGAACCCCTTAGATGGGCCAATGTGAGCATTCTCCAGACATAGATCCTCCGGTCGTATGATTGGAGCTGCCGGACCATTGGGCACACACATGTGAATGAGTGGATGAGCTAATGTTTGTTTGGTTGTGGATGCGTTTCGGCTAATGCTATTAGCACAGCTATGATCAGTTAAGGTCTGTGTGTATGTGTGTGTGTGTTTGGGTGTGTGTGTGTGTCTGTGTGTGTGTGTGAGAGTTTGTTTAGGTGGGGGGGGTTGCGGACAGGGAGTACCAAGGCCTCGAGCGGATGAGCTGAGGAGCAGAGCAGGGTAGAAGCCCGGCCCGTGATTCCCTTATATCCAGCGGTTCGGGAGTTCCAGGGCCCAAAGCGGAAAGGCGGAGGAGTGGAGAAGCGGAGGAGTGGAGGAGAGCAGAAGCACGTCACGCAATTCTCCTGAGTTCGCAGGATCAGGAGTACCAGGGCCCATAGCGGAGGAGCGGAGGTGTTGAGAAGCGGAGGAGCAGAGGAGCGATATTATATTTCTCTTCTCAAAGGCGGGGAAGCTTGGGGGCAGCAGGATCCCTTAGACCGGCCAATGTGTGCCTTCTCCGAACATAGATGCCCCGGACGTATGCCCGGAGCTCCCAGACCTCTGGGCACATACATGTGAATGAGTGGATGAGCTAATGTTTGTTTGGTTGTGGATGCGTTTCGGCTAATGCTATCAGCACAGCTATGATGACTTAAGGTGTGTGTGTGTGTGTGTTTTTGTGTGTTTGTGTGTTCTTGTGTGTGTGTGTGTGTGTGTGTTTGTGTGTGTGTGTGTGCGTTTGTGTATATGTGTGTGACAGTTTGTTTAGGTGGGGGGGGGCCGCGGACAGGGGGTTAGGGTTAGGGTTAGGGTTAGGGTTAGGGTTAACAAGGCCCATAGCGGAGGAACGGTGAAGCGGAGAAGCAGAGGAGCGGAGGAGCGGAGGTAATGTTTCTCTTCTCAAACGCAGAGGAGGGGAAGTTTGGGGGCAGCAGGGCGCCTTAGACTGGCCAATGTGAGCCTTCTCTAGGACATAGGTCCCCCGGACGGATGATTCGAGCTCCCGGACCATTGGGCACACACATGTGCATGAGTGGATGAGCTAATGTTTGTTTGATTTGAGATAGGTGATCTCATTAGTTTTATTTGAGTTTACATTCTAGTATACATATGTGGTATTTGTATATACTCTCAGGAAATGTATGGCACTTTATGACAAGGTTTGGGACTTGTTTTAGTTTTTCGCGACTGTTCAGCTAACTTGACGTTAACTTCTACGTCAGTGTTTTCTTTTTTGGTATAGCGCTGCTGGCGGGAATTTTCCCTCACTCTGTACTGTACATGTCCCATGGCTAACCGATGTTGATTCCCGGAGCTGTGAAGAAGAAAATAAAAGACGATTCAAACAAGGCAAACTTGTGAATTCCTTCCGAAACATGGAAAACGAAGAAGCTGCAAACTTAAACGCAACAGGTTATGGGCCCAGGCTACGAACAAAAGGAGGAAGATGGCAACGTTTGGTTGCCGATGGAGACGAAAACAACTACGAGCTTTGGGAAGTAAAGTTTCTGGGACACATGCGACTTGAAGGTTTGAAAGAGACAATTCTTTCAACTGTTGAGCCCGACCCAGGTAAAAATGCAGAATGCTACGCTGAGCTTATCCAGTTCCTCGATGATAAAAGTCTATCATTGGTAATGAGGGAAGCCGCAGATGACGGTCGAAAAGCTTTGAAAATATTACGGGATCATTATGCCAGCCAGGGTAAGCCCAGAATTATTTCCCTGTACAGCGAACTATGCTCACTCAAGAAGGGACCCGACGAAACAATAACAGATTACATTATCAGAGCAGAAAAGGCAGTCACCGCTCCGAGAAACACAAAACAGGTGATAAGTGATGAGCTGATGATCGCTATGGTTATGAAAGGGCTTCCAGAACCATACAAGCCCTTCGTCATTCATGTAACTCAGAGCAGTGAAGAAATGACGTTTATTCAGTTCAAGAGTAAACTAAGAAGTTATGAAGAGACTGAAAAGTTTGACAGCAAAACCAAATCAGACAATGTCATGAAAGTGGACATGTCAACCGTGATCTGCTATGGATGTGGAAACCGTGGCCATATGTCAAAAGCTTGTCACCAAAAATCAGGGCCAAAATGGTGCAGCTATCACAGAAGCGCAACCCACACCGATGAGACATGCAGAAGAAAATCCAAGCCCAAAGAAGACTCGGTCAAACAAAACACAGACATCCAAGACAAAGATAAGGAAGATGAGCAAACTTTTGTATTCAAGGTCAGTCAAAAAGTCCCTCCGGAAAATATCAGAAAAAATGGACTGATGGTAGACTGTGGCGCTACATCACACATCATAACACAAGAAGACAAATTCACAAGATTTGATGAGTTTTTCAACCCAAACAAACATTACATGGAGCTAGCAGACGGGACCAGAAGAAACAAAGTGGCACTAAAAAGAGGTGATGCAGAAGTGTTACTCCAGGACATTGAAGGAAAACCTGTCCTGGTAACCTTAAGGGGAGCCTTATTCATCCCATCATATCCTCAGGACTTCATATCGGTGAAGGCAGCCACAGCTGATGGAGCCAGCGTGATATTCAAAGAAGGAGAGAACAGATTCATAACCAAAGAAGGAACAATTTTCAGCATTGAGGAATGTGACAGACTCTACTACATAAGAACGGTAAATTATCAACAACTTTATGATGATACAGTAAATGACATGATGTCCAGGGATAAAGTAAACTGAACTTGTGATGTCAAAACATGGCATGAGATTATGAGACACCGCAATGTAAAAGATGTATTAAAATGACCAAACTTAGTCGAGGGTATGAAGATTACAGGTCAGACCAAGGTAGACTGTAACGTATGCACAGAGGGAAAATTCACAAATAGCAGAAACAGGCAAGCTGATGCAAAAGCTGATGCACCCCTAAAAATGGTACACGCTGACTTATCAGGCCCGATTGAACCAGCTGGTCAAGAAGGGCATAAGTATGTAATTTCATTCACAGATGATTATTCAGGGGCAGTATTTGTATATTTTCTCAAATACAAGAGTGAAGCTACATTAGCAACAGAGAAGTTCCTTGCTGACAGTGCAGCGTATGGTCGTGTCAAATGTATCAGGTCAGACAACGGGACTGAATTCACAGGAAATGCTTTTCAATCTCTTCTAAGGGAGAAAGGCATAAGACATGAAACATCATCCCCATACTCTCCCCATCAAAATGGGACAGCAGAAAGATAATGGAGGACCCTTTTTGAAATGGCAAGGTGTATGCTAATAGAAAAAGGATTACCAAAGGTTTTGTGGCCTTATGCTGTCCAGACCGCTGCCCATATTCGAAATAGATGTTACAATGACAGACTCGAAAATACCCCATACTTCATGTTAACAGGGAGAAAGCCAAATCTCTCAAAAATGTGGATATTCGGAACTGAGTGTTCTGCATACAAACATGACACTAAGAAATTAGATCCCAGATGTGAAAGAGGAATATTTGTGGGATACAGTAAGAAAAGCCCTTCATACCTGGTCTATAATCCACTTACAGAAAAAGTGTCAAAACAGAGACTGGTGAAATTGATCAAAAAGGGAAGAATTGAACAACAAACACAAACTGATGATTATGAGACAGAAATCCAGGGATATGAAGGCACAGAATCTACAGATGAAACCAGTATTGCTGTGTCACAAAGTGAAAATAAAACAGACAACCATATACAAAATGAGGATGAGAGTACTAACGCAGATGTGTCACATGACGAAGAAACAGCAGAAAATGTCCAAAATGAAAAAGAGACGAGGTCAGACATAAAACCCAGATATAATCAAACCAGTCGCTATCCTAGACGAAAAAGGGTCGTTCCAAGGTATTTAGAGGATGATCAGACAGACTATATTAACAATGATAAAAATCATACAACTATTGATTACTGTTACAGGACTGTGTGCGGAGTCCCACAGAATTATAGTGAAGCACTGAAGTCACCACTGGCACCCGGGTGGAATTGTGCCATGAGGGAAGAGATTGACTCGATTAAATAGAATGACACATTTGAACTGACAACTTTACCTGAAGGGAGAAAAGTAATTGGAGGAAAATGGGTATTTGCCCTTAAAGAAAATGCTGAAGGAGGACAAATATTTAAGGCCAGATATGTAGCTAAGGGTTACAATCAAACAGAAGCCATAGACTACTATGGAACTTTTGCACCGACAGCTAACATTACATCAGTGCGGGCACTAATGCAGATAGCCGTACAAAATAACCTCATTGTCCATCAAATGGATGTTAAGACGGCATATTTACATGCTCCTATACATGAGGAGATTTTCTTGGAACAACCAGAAGGGTTTGAAATGATGTCAGAAACAGGAGAGAAACTAGTGTATAGATTAAAGAAATCTCTTTATGGCCTGAAACAATCAGGAAGAAACTGGTATGAACTCCTTAATGACCATTTAGAACAGGACAACTTTGTGAGAAATCTCTCTGACCACTGTGTGTACAGAAAACAGACGGAAAATGGTGACACAATCATTGTAATAATTTGGGTAGATGATTTAATTATTGCAGCAAGCAGCAATGATGCACTCAGCACATTTAAACAGAACATGAAATTCAAGTTCAACATGAAAGACCTGGGGAAACTATCATATTTTTTGGGCATACAATTTGAACAAAAGGGGGATGAAATCAAAATGAACCAGACAAAGTACATCCTAAAAATGCTAGAGAGATTTGGAATGTCAGAATGTAAAGCAAGATCTACTCCAAGTGAGCAAAAATTAGAGGGCATCCCTGTAGCTGATGAAAATGAGCAAAGTGAACCTGTCGACCCCAAAGAATATCGTGAGATTGTAGGCAGTCTTATTTATGCCATGACTTGCACCAGACCTGATATCAGCTGGATAGTGAGCAAACTATCACAGAATCTGGCAATGGCAAAAGTAAAAAATGTAGTAGCTCCAAAACATGTTCTGAGGTTTTTGAAGGGGACAGCTGATTATGAACTAAGTTTCAAGACAAATAAGGAGGATTTGAACCTGATAGCTTACAGTGATTCAGACTGGGCATCATCTGTAGAAGACAGACGTAGCACTACAGGCTACTGTTTCAGTTTAACAAAACAAGGCCCAGCCATTGCATGGAAGTCAAGGAAACAGCCCACAGTGGCCCTGTCAACATGTGAGGCTGAATACATCGGCCGAGCCACCACCGCACAAGAAAACATGTACCTGTCTCAACTGTTAAACGGTATGGACAACAAAATGTACAGTTGCACAACAATCTACGGAGACAATCAGGGGGCCATCGCACTGAGTAAGAATCCTGTAAACAGACAAAGGTCAAAACACATTGATGTAAAATATCATTTCATTCGTGAAGCACTCAGTGAGGGTTAAATAAATCTTATCTATTGTCCATCAGAGGACATGTTGGCAGACATCTTGACAAACTCATGACAAAGGTAACAATAGAAAAATTCAAAAAGTGGTTCTTTGGAAATTAAAATGTCCAAAGTTTTTTTTTGGATGTTGAGATCAAGAGGGGGTGTTGAAATAGGTGATCTCATTAGTTTTATTTGAGTTTACATTCTAGTATACATATGTTGTATTTGTATCTACTCTCAGGAAATGCATGGCACTTTATGACAAGGTTTGGGACTTGTTTTAGTTTTTCGCGACTGTTCAGCTAACTTGACGTTAACTTCTACGTCAGTGTTTTTTTTTTGGTATCGCGGTGCTGGCGGGAATTTTTCCCTCACTCTGTACTGTACATGTCCCATGGCTAACCGATGTTGATTCCCGGAGCTGTGAAGAAGAAAATAAAAGACGATTCAAACAAGGCAAACTTGTGAATTCCTTCCGAAACATGGAAAACGAAGAAGCTGCGAACTTAAACGCAACAGTTTGGTTGTGGATGCGTTTCGGCTAATGCTATTAGCACAGCTATGATGAGTTAAGGTGTGTTTGTGTGTGTGTGTGTGTGTGTGTGTCTGTGTGTGTGTGTGTGTGCGTGTGTGTGAGTGTGAATTTGTTTAGGTGGGGGGGGGTCGCGGACAGGGAGTACCGGGGCCTCGAGCGGATGAGCTGAGGAGCGGAGGAGGGCAGAAGCCTGGCCCGTGATTCGCTTATGTCCAGCGGTTCGGGAATTCCAGGGCCCAAAGCGGAGGAGCGATGGAGCTGAGAAGCGGAGGAGCGGAGGTAATGTTTCTCCTCTCAGAGGCGGGGAAGTTTGGGGGCAGAAGAACCCCTTAGACTGGCTAATGTGAGCATACTCCGGACATAGATCCCCCGGACGTATGATTGGAGCTCTCGGACCATTGGGCACACACATGTGAATGAGTGGATGAGCTAATGTTTGTTTGGTTGTGGATGCGTTTCGGCTAATGCTATTAGCACAGCTATGATGAGTTAAGGTGTGTGTGTATGTGTGTGTGTGTGTGTGTGTGTTTGTGTGTTTTTGTGTGTGTGTGAGTGTGTTTGTGTGTGTATGTGTGAGAGTTTGTTTAGGTGGGGGGGGGGAGTACCAGAGCCCATACAGGAGGAGCGGTGGAGCTGAGAAGCGGAGGTAATTTTTCTCCTCTCAGAGGCGGGGAAGCTTGGGGGCAGAAGAACCCCTTAGACCGGCCAATGTGAGCCTTCTTCGGACATAGATCACCCGGACGTATGACTGGAGCTCCCGTACCTCTAGGCACACACATATGTGAATGAGTGGATGAGCTAATGTTTGTTTTGTTGTGGATACGTTTTGGCCAATGCTATTAGCACAGCTATGATGAGTTCAGGTGTGTGTGTGTGTGTTTGTGTGTTTGTCTGTGTGTGTGTGTGTGTGTGTGTGTGTGTGTGTGTGTGTGTGTGTGTGTGTGTGTGTGCGTGTGTTTATCTGTGTGTGAGAGTTTGTTTTGGTGGGTGGGTGGGGGGGGGGGGTGTTCCCGCGGACAGGGAGTACCAGGGCCTGGAGCGGATGAGGTGAGGAGCGGAGGAGGGCAGAAGCCCGGACCGTGATTCGCTTATGTTCAGCGGTTCGGGAGTTCCAGGGCCCAAAGCGGAGAAGCGGAGGACAGCAAAAGCCCTGTCCGCAATTCACCTGAGTCTGGCGGATCGGTAGTACCTGGTTCCGCAGCGGAGGAGCGGAGGAGCGGAGGAGCGGAGCAAAGCGGAAGACCGTCTTAATAACAAGGAAATTACAGATGAGGCTATAATTTCCACAGAAATCTTTAAATTCTATCGCCACCTATACACTTCGACATTGTCAAAAAGCGATTGTGACTCCTTTCCAACAAATATTCCTCAACATATCCCAAAAATAAACAACAACAAACAATATATGTTTGTTTTGTATATGTTTATATATAATCAACAAAAAATATACAGTTTGATATCTGAGATTCCTTGTGAGTCGCCAACTTAATTACATGTTGTACTCCCCTTGCAATCTTTTTTTCGTTTTAATTTTTTATTAGTCTATCTATTGATTTAATTATTTCATTTTAATTTCTTTTTTTGTCTAGCACTGTAAATTTCTCACAAACCGTTAACACTATTAACTTCTGATTCCATACAGAACGAATGTCCTTATGTCCTTTGCTTCCTCATGCCTGGTTGTTTCATTCACATTCAGTTCTACCTTGCCATGTTTATTTGTACATTTGTATAGTTGTGTGTACTATTTATGTTCAATTCAAAAAAAAAAAAAAAAGAATGAGAGGCTGAGAAAATCTCCATGTCTCTCTCTCCCCCCCCCTTAATGCCGCCCCCCCCCCCCCTTCCTCACGGCGGCCGACGCAACGCGATTCTCGCCGTTGTTGTGGAAGTAGGGAAAAGGATTCCCCGCGTCGGTGCGAGCGATGCGTTTCAAGGCGTATTGCATGTGTGTATGGGGGGGGGGGGTCTACAGGACACCGCAGACCGGCAATGGTGCACCTTCTCCGGACATCGATCACCGAAACGTCGGCGTGGAGCTCCCGGAGCAGCCGGCGTGTACATGTGAATGAATGGAGGAGCTAATGTGTGTGGGGTGGTGGTGGTGGTGGTGTGGGGGGGGGGGGGGGGGCGTTTCGGCTAATGCTATCAGCACAGCTATGATTATCCCCAGAACGTTGAGAACGAGCTCCCGGAACTCCAGACATGCGTATATAAAAGAGTGGAATTAAGGTGTGTGTGAGTATGTGTGTGTGTGTGTGTGTGTGTGTGTGTGTGTGTGTGTGTGTGTGTGTGTGTGTGTGTGTGTGTGTGTGTATGTGTGTGTGTGTGTGTGTGTGTATGTGTGGGACAGAAATAATGTCGGGGACAGAAATTGTTATTAGCCTGCTGGCAGATGACACAACCTTAGTTTTGAAAAATGAACATCAAGTCCCAATAAGCGTTGAAAAAATTAAAACATTCTACAAGGCTTCAGGATTGTCATTAAACTTAAAGAAATGCAAACTTCTTGAGCTGCATGACTCACCACTAAAGGAAATCAGCAATGTTCCTATCAAATCAGAAATAAAATACTTGAGCATTTTCCTATCTAAGGACCAAAAGTTAAATCAGTCCAGGAACATTGAATCTAAACTGAATCAAAGTAAAGCTAAATTGAATATATGGCTCCAAAGAGATTTATCAATATTAGGCCCGATATATTTGACTAAAATGGAATGTTTATCCAGATGTATATACCCAGTGTATTCCAATGCTGCTCCAAATCAACTCATAAAATCTATTAACCAAATAAATTTCAACTTTATCTGGAGGAACAAACCACACCATCTAAAAAAATCACATATGGGGAAAGAAACAAGTGACGGAGGGCTGAAAGTGATAGAGTTGGACTGCCTGAATGGGACATTGAAGGTGAACTGGTTGAAATCCTGGATCAAACATCATCATTTTTTCTGGTATTGTACTCCAAACTACTTATTCAACATAGTCGGCAGCCTAAGTCTTCTACTTATCTCTGACTTGGATATCAACAAGATTCCTGTCCAATTTTCAGAGTTCCATAAACAAATACTATTATAATGGAAAATGATATATGTACACAATTTCTCACCACACAGTACAATAATTTGGAACAATCGATATGTACTGCATGGCAACAAACCTCTGTTTTACAAGGAATGCTTTGAGAAAGGTATATGGTCAATAATTGACTTGATGGATGACAATGGCAGTCGTCTAGACTATGAACAGTTCTGTACTACACACAGATTTAAGCCTCCCATATTAGAGTTGATAAAGTTACGAAACGCACTGCCTCGACAATTTGTATTCCTGACCAAAAATATAATGACGCACCAAACCGTACAACCACAGTTACCCCGACTATCACTCCAGGGAATCTCAATTCCGGACAGAAAGTGCACCAACTCCTTTATTAGGACATGTTTCACAGGAAACTTATTCCCTGGACGTCAAAACAAAAATAATATTTGAAATGAATTTGATAAGGAATCGATTGCCACGCTGCGAACTATGTATCTGACTCTACCCATACCCCCCAAGGCACAAAGAAACCCACTTCTAAATTATGAATGACATCTACCCATCTAAGGAATTATTGAGGGTACACTTTACTTTTGAAGATAATATTTGTACATTTTGTGAAGACAACATTGAAACCACTGACCATATATTTTTTCTCATTCTCATTCCATCATCACTAGTTTCCCTCTCAAAAGATGATATCACATTTGGTTTACTTATAAGCAACATAACAGATGAACTCCGTGTCAATGTTCTTTTAGGCCTGGCCAAGTTCTTCATTCACAAAAACAGAATGCAAAAATGCTCCCCAAATTTTAATTTCTTCATAAACGATTTTGAATTATAAAAAAAAATCCTTAAAACTTATGGAAAAATCCAAAAACTAAAAAATATACAGTTACCCATGTCTGAGATTCCTTTTTTTTTGAAAAAAAAAAACAAACAAAAAAAAAAAAAAAACTTAATTACATGTTATATTCCCCTTGCAATTTTTTTTTCGTTTTAATTTTTTATTTGTCTATCTATTGATTTAATTATTTCCTTTTAATTTCTTTTTTTGTCTAGCACTGTAAATTTCTCACAAACCGTTAACACTATTAACTTCTGATTACATACAGAACAAATGTCCTTATGTCCGTTGCTTCCTCATCCCTGGTTGTTTCATTGACATTCAGTTCTACCTTGCCATGTTTATTTGTACATTTGTATATTTGTGTGTACTATTTATGTTCAATTAAAAACAGTTTGATGTCTCAGATTCCTTGTGAACGGCCAACTTAATTACATGTTATATTCCCCTTACAATTTTTTTTTTTAGTTTTTAATTTTATTTTTCTATCTATTTATTTAATTATTTCCTTTTAATTTTCTTTTTTGTCTAGCATTAAAAAATTCTCGCGAACCGTTAACACTATTAACTTCTGATTACATACAGAACGAATGCCCTTATGTCTCCCGTCCCCCCCGCTTTTTCCGTACGGTGGCAGACACTGAGATCAAAAGCAAATGGGTGTCATTGTAATGCAGTAACAGGGTGATAACAGCCGTGTTTGAAGTGTGTAGGGGCTTATAGGAGAGCAGAAGCACGTCACGCTATTCGCCTGAGTTCGGAGGATCGGGGGCACCAGGGCCCATAGCGGAGGAGCAGAGGAGTTGAGAAGCGGAGGAGCGGAGTTATGTTTCTCTTCTCAAAGGCGGGGAAGCTTGGGGGCAGCAGGACCCCTTAGACCGGCCAATGTGAGCCTTCTCCGGACATAGATCACCCGGACGTATGACTGGAGCTCCCGTACCTCTGGGCACACACATATGTGAATGAGTGGATGAGCTAATGTTTGTTTTGTTGTGGATACGTTTCGGCCAATGCTATTAGCACAGCTATGATGAGTTCAGGTGTGTGTGTGTGTGTGTGTGTGTGTGTGTGTGTGTGTGTGTGTGTGTGTATGGGTGTGTGTGTGTGTGTGTGTGTGTGTGTGTGTGTGTGTGTGTGTGTGTGTGTGTGTGTGTGTGTGTGAGAGTTTGTTTTGGTGGGTGGGGGGGGGTTCCCGCGTACTGGGAGTACCAGGGCCTGGAGCGGATGAGGTGAGGAGCGGAGGAGGGCAGAAGCCCGGACCGTGATTCGCTTATGTCCAGCGGTTCGGGAGTTCCAGGGCCCAAAGCGGAGGAGCGGAGGACAGCAAAAGCCCTGTCCGCAATTCACCTGAGTCTGGCGGATCGGTAGTACCTGGTTCCGCAGCGGAGGAGCGGAGGACTTGAGAAGCGAAGGAGCGGAGGAGCGGAGATGTTTCTCTTCTCAGAGGCGGCAAGGGGGGGGGAGCAGGACCCCTTACCCGTATCCCCCGGACGGTTGAGTGGAGCTCCCGGACTTCCGGGCACGCACATGCGAATGACTGGATGACAGGGAGTGCCAGGGCCTGGAGCGGATGAGCAGAGGAGAGGCGGAGAGCAGAAGCCCGGCCCGGTTCGGGATTTCCAGGGTCCAAAGCGGGGGAGCAAAGAAGCGGAGGGGGGGAGGAGAGCAGAAGAGCAGAAGACTGGCCCGGAATTCACCGAAGTCCCGCATATCGGGAGTTCAAGGGCCCGGAGCGGAAGAGAGGAGGAGCGGAGGAGCGGAGGAGCGGGGGAGCGGAGGAGCGGAGGAGCGGAGGAGCGGAGGAGCGGAGGAGCGGAGGAGAGCGGAAGCCCGGCCAACAATTCGCCTGAGTCCCGCGGAGAGGGGGTACCAGGGCCTGGAGCCTGATTCGCTTATGTCCAGCAGTTCAGGAGTACCAGGGTCAGGAGCGGAGGAGCGGAGGAGCGGATGAGCAGAAGAACGTTTAAGCGGTGGAGCGGAGGAGCGGATGAGCGGAGGAGAGTGGAATCCGGCCGACATCTCGCCTGAGTCCCGCGGAAAGGGAGTCCCAGGGCCTGGAGCCTGATTCGCTTATGGCCAGCAGTTCAGGAGAACCGAGCCCAGAGCGGAGGAGCGGAGGAGCGGAGGAGCGGAGGAGCGGAGGAGCGGAGGAGAGCGGAAACCCGGCCAACAATTCGCCTAAGTCCCGCGGAGAGGGAGTACCAGGGCCTGGAGCCTGATTCGCTATGTCCAGCAGTTCAGGAGTACCAGGGCCGGAGCAAAAGAGCGGAGGAGCGGAGGAGCGGAGGAGCGGAGGAGCGGAGGAGCGGATAAGCGAATGAGCTGAGGAGAGCGGAAGCCCGGCCGGCAATTCGCCTTAGTCCCGCGGAGAGGGAGTACCAGGTCCTGGAGCCTGATTCGCTTATGTCCAGCAGTTCAGGAGTACCAGGGCCAGGAGCGGAGGAGCGGAGGAGCGGATGAGCAAAATAACGTTTAAGCGGTGGAGCGGAGGAGCGGATGAGCGGAGGAGAGCGGAATCCGGCCGACAATTCGCCTGAGTCCCGCGGAAAGGGAGTACCAGGGCCAGAAGCGTGATTTAATGATGTTCAGCAATTCAGGAGTACCAGGCCGAGGTGCGGAGGAGCGGAGGGGCGGATGAGTGGAGGAGCGGAGGTGGGGGGGAGAGCGGAAGACCGGCCCACATTTCGCCTGAGTCCCGCTGATTGGGAGTACCAGGGCCTGGAGCCTGATTCGCTTATGGCAAGCAGTTCAGGAGTACCAGGGCCCAGAGCGGCGGAGCGGCGGAGCGGAGGAGCGGAGGAGCGGAGGAGCGGAGGAGCGGAGGAGCGGAGGAGCGGAGGAGCGGAGGAGAGCGGAAGCCCGGCCGACAATTCGCCTTAGTCCAGCGGAGAGGGAGTACCAGGGCCTGGAGCCTGATTCGCTTATGTCCAGCAGTTAGGGGGAGTACCAGGGCCGGAGCGGAGGAGCGGAGGAGCGGATGAGCAGAAGAACGTTTAAGCGGTGGAGCGGAGGGGCGGACGAGCGGAGGAGAGCGGAATCCGGCCGACATCTCGCCTGAGTCCCGCGGAAAGGGAGTACCAGGGCCTGGAGCCTGATTCGCTTATGGCAAGCAGTTCAGGAGAACCGGGCCCAGAGCGGAGGAGCGGAGGAGCGGAGGAGCGGAGGAGCGGAGGAGCGGAGGAGAGCGGAAGCCCGGCCAACAATTCGCCTAAGTCCCGCGGAGAGGGAGTACCAGGGCCAGGAGCCTGATTCGCTATGTCCAGCAGTTCAGGAGTACCAGGGCCGGAGCGGAGAAACGGAGGAGCGGAGGAGCGGAGGAGCGGATAAGCGGATAAGCGGATGAGCTGAGGAGAGCGGAAGCCCGGCCGGCAATTTGCCTGAGTCCCGCGGAGAGGGAGTACCAGGTCCTGGAACCTGATTCGCTTATGTCCAGCAGTTCAGGAGTACCAGGTCCACGAGCGGAGGAGCGGAGGAGCAGATGAGCAGAAGAACGTTTAAGCGGTGGAGCGGAGGAGCGGATGAGCGGAGGAGAGCGGAATCCGGCCGACATCTCGCCTGAGTCCCGCGGAAAGGGAGTACCAGGGCCTGGAGCCTGATTCGCTTATGGCAAGCAGTTCAGGAGAACCGGGCCCAGGTGCGGAGGAGCGGAGGAGCGGAGGAGAGCGGAAGCCCGGCCAACAATTCGCCTAAGTCCCACGGAGAGGGAGTACCAGGGCCAGGAGCCTGATTCGCTATGTCCAGCAGTTCAGGAGTACCAGGGCCGGAGCGGAGGAACGGAGGAGCGCAGGAGCGGAGGAGCGGAGGAGCGGAGGAGCGGAGGAGCGGAGGAGCGGATGAGCTGAGGTGAGCGGAAGCCCGGTCGGCAATTCGCCTGAGTCCCGCGGAGAGGGAGTACCAAGTCCTGGAGCCTGATTCGCTTATGTCCAGCAGTTAGGGGGAGTACCAGGGCCGGAGCGGAGGAGCGGAGGAGCGGATGAGCAGAAGAACGTTTAAGCGGTGGAGCGGAGGGGCGGACGAGCGGAGGAGAGCGGAATCCGGCCGACATCTCGCCTGAGTCCCGCGGAAAGGGAGTACCAGGGCCTGGAGCCTGATTCGCTTATGGCAAGCAGTTCAGGAGAACCGGGCCCAGAGCGGAGGAGCGGAGGAGCGGAGGAGCGGAGGAGCGGAGGAGCGGAGGAGCGGAGGAGAGCGGAAGCCCGGCCAACAATTCGCCTAAGTCCCGCGGAGAGGGAGTACCAGGGCCAGGAGCCTGATTCGCTATGTCCAGCAGTTCAGGAGTACCAGGGCCGGAGCGGAGAAACGGAGGAGCGGAGGAGCGGAGGAGCGGAGGAGCGGATAAGCGGATGAGCTGAGGAGAGCGGAAGCCCGGCCGGCAATTTGCCTGAGTCCCGCGGAGAGGGAGTACCAGGTCCTGGAACCTGATTCGCTTATGTCCAGCAGTTCAGGAGTACCAGGGTCAGGAGCGGAGGAGCGGAGGAGCGGATGAGCAGAAGAACGTTTAAGCGGTGGAGCGGAGGAGCGGATGAGCGGAGGAGAGTGGAATCCGGCCGACATCTCGCCTGAGTCCCGCGGAAAGGGAGTCCCAGGGCCTGGAGCCTGATTCGCTTATGGCCAGCAGTTCAGGAGAACCGAGCCCAGAGCGGAGGAGCGGAGGAGCGGAGGAGCGGAGGAGCGGAGGAGCGGAGGAGAGCGGAAACCCGGCCAACAATTCGCCTAAGTCCCGCGGAGAGGGAGTACCAGGGCCTGGAGCCTGATTCGCTATGTCCAGCAGTTCAGGAGTACCAGGGCCGGAGCAAAGGAGCGGAGGAGCGGAGGAGCGGAGGAGCGGAGGAGCGGAGGAGCGGATAAGCGAATGAGCTGAGGAGAGCGGAAGCCCGGCCGGCAATTCGCCTTAGTCCCGCGGAGAGGGAGTACCAGGTCCTGGAGCCTGATTCGCTTATGTCCAGCAGTTCAGGAGTACCAGGGCCAGGAGCGGAGGAGCGGAGGAGCGGATGAGCAAAATAACGTTTAAGCGGTGGAGCGGAGGAGCGGATGAGCGGAGGAGAGCGGAATCCGGCCGACAATTCGCCTGAGTCCCGCGGAAAGGGAGTACCAGGGCCAGAAGCGTGATTTAATGATGTTCAGCAATTCAGGAGTACCAGGCCGAGGTGCGGAGGAGCGGAGGGGCGGATGAGTGGAGGAGCGGAGGTGGGGGGGAGAGCGGAAGACCGGCCCACATTTCGCCTGAGTCCCGCGGATTGGGAGTACCAGGGCCTGGAGCCTGATTCGCTTATGGCAAGCAGTTCAGGAGTACCAGGGCCCAGAGCGGCGGAGCGGCGGAGCGGAGGAGCGGAGGAGCGGAGGAGCGGAGGAGCGGAGGAGCGGAGGAGCGGAGGAGAGCGGAAGCCCGGCCGACAATTCGCCTTAGTCCAGCGGAGAGGGAGTACCAGGGCCTGGAGCCTGATTCGCTTATGTCCAGCAGTTAGGGGGAGTACCAGGGCCGGAGCGGAGGAGCGGAGGAGCGGATGAGCAGAAGAACGTTTAAGCGGTGGAGCGGAGGGGCGGACGAGCGGAGGAGAGCGGAATCCGGCCGACATCTCGCCTGAGTCCCGCGGAAAGGGAGTACCAGGGCCTGGAGCCTGATTCGCTTATGGCAAGCAGTTCAGGAGAACCGGGCCCAGAGCGGAGGAGCGGAGGAGCGGAGGAGCGGAGGAGCGGAGGAGAGCGGAAGCCCGGCCAACAATTCGCCTAAGTCCCGCGGAGAGGGAGTACCAGGGCCAGGAGCCTGATTCGCTATGTCCAGCAGTTCAGGAGTACCAGGGCCGGAGCGGAGAAACGGAGGAGCGGAGGAGCGGAGGAGCGGATAAGCGGATAAGCGGATGAGCTGAGGAGAGCGGAAGCCCGGCCGGCAATTTGCCTGAGTCCCGCGGAGAGGGAGTACCAGGTCCTGGAACCTGATTCGCTTATGTCCAGCAGTTCAGGAGTACCAGGGCCACGAGCGGAGGAGCGGAGGAGCAGATGAGCAGAAGAACGTTTAAGCGGTGGAGCGGAGGAGCGGATGAGCGGAGGAGAGCGGAATCCGGCCGACATCTCGCCTGAGTCCCGCGGAAAGGGAGTACCAGGGCCTGGAGCCTGATTCGCTTATGGCAAGCAGTTCAGGAGAACCGGGCCCAGGTGCGGAGGAGCGGAGGAGCGGAGGAGAGCGGAAGCCCGGCCAACAATTCGCCTAAGTCCCACGGAGAGGGAGTACCAGGGCCAGGAGCCTGATTCGCTATGTCCAGCAGTTCAGGAGTACCAGGGCCGGAGCGGAGGAACGGAGGAGCGCAGGAGCGGAGGAGCGGAGGAGCGGAGGAGCGGAGGAGCGGAGGAGCGGATGAGCTGAGGTGAGCGGAAGCCCGGTCGGCAATTCGCCTGAGTCCCGCGGAGAGGGAGTACCAAGTCCTGGAGCCTGATTCGCTTATGTCCAGCAGTTAGGGGGAGTACCAGGGCCGGAGCGGAGGAGCGGAGGAGCGGATGAGCAGAAGAACGTTTAAGCGGTGGAGCGGAGGGGCGGACGAGCGGAGGAGAGCGGAATCCGGCCGACATCTCGCCTGAGTCCCGCGGAAAGGGAGTACCAGGGCCTGGAGCCTGATTCGCTTATGGCAAGCAGTTCAGGAGAACCGGGCCCAGAGCGGAGGAGCGGAGGAGCGGAGGAGCGGAGGAGCGGAGGAGCGGAGGAGCGGAGGAGAGCGGAAGCCCGGCCAACAATTCGCCTAAGTCCCGCGGAGAGGGAGTACCAGGGCCAGGAGCCTGATTCGCTATGTCCAGCAGTTCAGGAGTACCAGGGCCGGAGCGGAGAAACGGAGGAGCGGAGGAGCGGAGGAGCGGAGGAGCGGATAAGCGGATGAGCTGAGGAGAGCGGAAGCCCGGCCGGCAATTTGCCTGAGTCCCGCGGAGAGGGAGTACCAGGTCCTGGAACCTGATTCGCTTATGTCCAG
The DNA here is from genome assembly GCF_037954325.1 of Fistularia commersonii. Classification (NCBI taxonomy): domain Eukaryota; kingdom Metazoa; phylum Chordata; class Actinopteri; order Syngnathiformes; family Fistulariidae; genus Fistularia; species Fistularia commersonii. Next base: position 506,901 of record NW_028234011.1, read on the forward strand.
CAGTTCAGGAGTACCAGGGCCAGGAGCGGAGGAGCGGAGGAGCAGATGAGCAGAAGAACGTTTAAGCGGTGGAGCGGAGGAGCGGATGAGCGGAGGAGAGCGGAATCCGGCCGACATCTCGCCTGAGTCCCGCGGAAAGGGAGTACCAGGGCCTGGAGCCTGATTCGCTTATGGCAAGCAGTTCAGGAGAACCGGGCCCAGGTGCGGAGGAGCGGAGGAGCGGAGGAGAGCGGAAGCCCGGCCAACAATTCGCCTAAGTCCCACGGAGAGGGAGTACCAGGGCCAGGAGCCTGATTCGCTATGTCCAGCAGTTCAGGAGTACCAGGGCCGGAGCAGAGGAACGGAGGAGCGCAGGAGCGGAGGAGCGGAGGAGCGGAGGAGCGGATGAGCTGAGGTGAGCGGAAGCCCGGTCGGCAATTCGCCTGAGTCCCGCGGAGAGGGAGTACCAAGTCCTGGAGCCTGATTCGCTTATGTCCAGCAGTTCAGTAGTACCAGGGCCAGGAGCGGAGGAGCGGAGGAGCGGATGAGCAAAATAACGTTTAAGCGGTGGAGCGGAGGAGCGGATGAGCGGAGGAGAGCGGAATCCGGCCGACAATTCGCCTGAGTCCAGCGGAGAGGGAGTACCAGGGCCAGAAGCGTGATTTATTGATGTTCAGCAATTCAGGAGTACCAGGCCCAGGTGCGGAGGAGCGGAGGGGCGGATGAGTGGAGGAGCGGAGGTGGGGAGGAAAGCGGAAGACCGGCCCACATTTCGCCTGAGTCCCGTGGATTGGGAGTACCAGTGCCTGGAGCCTGATTCGCTTATGGCAAGGAGTTCAGGAGTGCCAGGGCCCAGAGCGGCGGAGCGGAGGAGCGGAGGAGCGGAGGGGCGGATGAGCGGAGGAGTGGAGGTGCGGAGGAGAGCGGAAGCCCGGCCCACATTTCGCCTGAGTCCCGCGGATTGGGAGTACCAGGGCCTGGAGCCTGATTCGCTTATGGCAAGGAGTTCAGGAGTGCCAGGGCCCAGAGCGGCGGAGCGGAGGAGCGGAGGAGCGGAGGGGCGGATGAGCGGAGGAGTGGAGGTGCGGAGGAGAGCGGAAGCCCGGCCCACATTTCGCCTGAGTCCCGCGGATTGGGAGTACCAGGGCCTGGAGCCTGATTCGCTTATGGCAAGCAGTTCAGGAGTACCAGGGCCTAGAGCGGAGGAGCGGAGGAGCGGAGGAGCGGAGGAGCGGAGGAGCGGAGAAGCGGAGGAGAGCGGAAGCCCGGCCGACAATTCGCCTTAGTCCCGCGGAGAGGGAGTACCAGGGCCTGGAGCCTGATTCGCTTATGTCCAGCAATTCAGGAGTACCAGGGCCGGAGCGGTGGAGCGGAGGAGCGGAGGAGCGGAGGAGCGGAGGAGCGGATGAGCGGATGAGCGGATGAGCGGATGAGCTGAGGAGAGCGGAAGCCCGGCCGGCAATTCGCCTGAGTCCCACGGAGAAGGAGTACCAGGGCCTAGAACCTGAGTCGCTTATGTCCAGCAGTTCAGGAGTACCAGGGCCAGGAGCGGAGGAGCGGATGAGCGGATGAGCGGATGAGCGGATGAGCGGATGAGCGGATGAGCGGAGGAGCGGAGGAGCGGAGGAGAGCGGAAGGCCGGCCCACATTTCCCCTATGTCCCGCGGATTGGGAGTACCAGGGCTTGGAGCCTGATACACTTATGTCAAGCGGTCCGGAGTACCAGGGCCCGGAGCGGGGGAGCGGAAGAGCGGAGGAGCGGAGGAGAGCGGTAGCCCGGCAAACAATTCGCCTAAGTCCCGCGGAAAGGGAGTACCAGGGCCTGGAGCCTGTTTCGCTTATGTCCAGCAGTTCAGGAGTACCAGGGCCGGAGCGGAGGAGCGGAGGAGTGGAGGACCGGAGGAGCGGAAGAGAGCGGAAGCCCGGCCCACATTTCGCATGAGTCCCGCGGATTGGGAGTACCAGGGCCTGGAGCCTGATTCGCTAATGGCAAGCAGTTCAGGAGTACCAGGGCCGGAGCGGTGGAGCGGAGGAGCGGAGGAGCGGAGGACCGGAGGACCGGAGGACCGGAGGACCGGAGGAGAGCGGAATCCGGCCGACAATTCGCCTGAGTCCCGCGGAAAGGGAGTACCAGGACCAGAAGCGTGATTTAATGATATCCAGCAGTTCAGGAGTACCAGGGCTGGACCGGAGGAGCGGAGGAGCGGAGGAGAGCGGAGGCCCGGCCGGCAATTCGCCTGAGTCCCGCTTAGAGGGAGTACCAGGGCCTGAAGCGTGATTTAATGATGTTCAACAATTCAGGAGTACCAGGGCCAGGTGCGGAGGAGCGGACGAGCGGAGGGTTGGACGAGTGGAGGAGCGGAGGAGCGGAGGAGAGCGGAAGCCCGGCCCACTTTTTGCCTTAGTCCCGCGGATTGGGAGTACCAGGGCCTGGAGCCTGATATGCCTATGGCAAGCAGTTCAGGAGTACCAGGGCCCAGAGAGGAGGAGCGGAGGAGCGGAGGAGCGGAGGAGCGGAGGAGCGGAGGTGAGCGGAAGCCCAGCCGAATATTCGCCTAAGTCCCGCGGAAAGGGAGTACCAGGGCCTGGAGCCTGTTTCGCTTATGTCCAGCAGTTCAGGAGTACCAGGGCCGGAGCGGAGGAGCGGAGGAGTGGAGGAGCGGAGGGGCGGAGGAGAGCGGAAGCCCGGCCCACATTTCGCCTGAGTCCCGCGGATTGGGAGTACCAGGGCCTGGAGCCTGATCCGCTTATGGCAAGCAGTTCAGGAGTACCAGGGCCTAGAGCGGAGGAGCGGAGGAGCGGAGGACCGGAGGAGCGGAGAAGCGGAGGAGAGCGGAAGCCCGGCCGACAATTCGCCTTAGTCCCGCGGATTGGGAGTACCAGGGCCTGGAGCCTGATTCGCTTATGTCCAGCAGTTCAGGAGTACCAGGGCCGGAGCGGTGGAGCGGAGGACCGGAGGAGCGGAGGACCGGAGGACCGGAGGACCGGAGGAGAGCGGAATCCGGCCGACAATTCGCCTGAGTCCCGCGGAAAGGGAGTACCAGGACCAGAAGCGTGATTTAATGATATCCAGCAGTTCAGGAGTACCAGGGCTGGAGCGGAGGAGCGGAGGAGCGGAGGAGAGCGGAGGCCCGGCCGGCAATTCGCCTGAGTCCCGCTTAGAGGGAGTACCAGGGCCTGAAGCGTGATTTAATGATGTTCAACAATTCAGGAGTACCAGGGCCAGGTGCGGAGGAGCGGACGAGCGGAGGGTTGGATGAGTGGAGGAGCGGAGGAGCGGAGGAGAGCGGAAGCCCGGCCCACTTTTTGCCTTAGTCCCGCGGAAAGGGAGTACCAGGGCCGGGAGCCTGTTTCGCTTATGTCCAGCAGTTCAGGAGTACCAGGGCCGGAGCGGAGGAGCGGAGGAGTGGATGAGAGGAGAAGCGGAGGAGCGGAGGAGTGGAGGAGCGGAGAAGCGGAGGAGCGGAGGAGCGGAGGAGCGGAGGTGGGGAGGAGCCGAGGAGCGGAGGAGAGCGGAATCCTGCCGACAATTCGCCTGAGTCCCGCGGAAAGGGAGTACCAGGGCCTGAATCGTGATTTAATGATGTTCAGCAATTCAGGAGTACCAGGGCCAGGTGCGGAGGAGCGGAGGAGCGGAGGGGCGGATGAGTGGATGAGCGGAGGAGTGGAGGAGAGCGGAAGCCCGTCCGGCAATTCGCCTGAGTCCCGCGGAAAGGGAGTACCAGGGCCTGGAGCCTGATTCACTTATGTCCAGCAGTTCAGGAGTACCAGGGCCTGGAGCGGAGGATCGAAGGAGCGGAGGAGCGGATGAGCGGATGAGCGGAGGAGCGGATGAGCGGAGGAGCGGAGGAGCGGAGGAGCGGAGGAGAGCGGAAGCCCGGCCCACATTTCCCCTATGTCGCGCGGATTGTGAGTACCAGGGCTGGGAGCCTGATTCACTTATGTCAAGCGGTCCGGAGTACCAGGGCCCGGAGCGGATGAGCGGATGACCGGAGGAGCGGAAGAGCGGAGGAGAGCGGAAGCCCGGCCAAAAATTCGCCTAAGTCCCGCGGAGAGGGAGTACCAGGGCCTGGAACCTAATTCGCTTATGTCCAGCAGTTCAGGAGTACCAGGGCCAGAACGGAGGAGCGGAGGAGCGGAGGAGCGAAGGAGCGGAGGAGAGCGGAAGCCCGGCCGGCAATTCGCCTGAGTCCCGCGGAGAGGGAGTACCAGGACCTGGAGCCTGATTCGCTTATGTCTAGCAGTTCAGGAGTACCAGGGCCTGAAGCGGAGGAGCGGCGGAGCGGATGAGAGGAGAAGCGGAGGAGAGCGGAAGCCCGGCCGACAATTCGCCTAAGTCCCGCGGATTGGGAGTACCAGGGCCCGGAATGGGGGAGCGGAGGAGCAGATGAGCAGAAGATCGGAGGAGCGGAAGAGCGGAGGAGCGGAGGAGCGGATGAGCGGCGGAGCGGAGGTGAGCAGAAGCCCGGCCGAAAATTCGCCTAAGTCCCGCGGAGAGGGAGTACCAAGGCCTGGTACCTGATTCGATTATGTCTAGCAGTTCAGGAGTACCAGGGCCCGGAGCGGAGGAGCAGATGAGCAGAAGAACGTTTAAGTGGTGGAGCGGAGGAGCGGATGAGCGGAGGAGAGCGGAATCCGGCCGACAATTTGCCTGAGTCCCGCGGAAAGGGAGTACCAGGGCCTGGAGCCTGAATAGCTTATGTCCTGCGGTTCCGGAGTACCAGGGCCCACAGCGGAGGAGCGGACGAGCGGATGAGCGGATGAGCTTAGGAGAGCGGAAGCCCGGTCGAATATTCGCCTGACTCCAGCGGAGAGGGTGTACCAGGGCCATAAACGTGATTTAATGATGTTCAGCAATGCAGGTGTACCAGGGCCAGGTGCGGAGGAGCGAAGGAGCGGAGGGGCGGATGAGTGGAGGACCGGATGAGCGGAGGAGCGGAGGTGAGCGGAAGCCCGGCCGACAATTCGCCTAAGTCCCGCGGAGAAGGAGTACCAGGGCCTTGAGCCTGATTCGCTTATGTCCAGCAGTTCAGGAGTACCAGGGCCTGGAGCGGAGGATCGAAGGAGCGGAGGAGCGGATGAGCGGATGAGCGGAGGAGCGGATGAGCGGAGGAGCGGAGGAGCGGAGGAGCGGAGGAGAGCGGAAGCCCGGCCCACATTTCCCCTATGTCGCGCGGATTGTGAGTACCAGGGCTGGGAGCCTGATTCACTTATGTCAAGCGGTCCGGAGTACCAGGGCCCGGAGCGGATGAGCGGATGACCGGAGGAGCGGAAGAGCGGAGGAGAGCGGAAGCCCGGCCAAAAATTCGCCTAAGTCCCGCGGAGAGGGAGTACCAGGGCCTGGAACCTAATTCGCTTATGTCCAGCAGTTCAGGAGTACCAGGGCCAGAACGGAGGAGCGGAGGAGCGGAGGAGCGAAGGAGCGGAGGAGAGCGGAAGCCCGGCCGGCAATTCGCCTGAGTCCCGCGGAGAGGGAGTACCAGGACCTGGAGCCTGATTCGCTTATGTCTAGCAGTTCAGGAGTACCAGGGCCTGAAGCGGAGGAGCGGCGGAGCGGATGAGAGGAGAAGCGGAGGAGAGCGGAAGCCCGGCCGACAATTCGCCTAAGTCCCGCGGATTGGGAGTACCAGGGCCCGGAATGGGGGAGCGGAGGAGCAGATGAGCAGAAGAGCGGAGGAGCGGAAGAGCGGAGGAGCGGAGGAGCGGATGAGCGGCGGAGCGGAGGTGAGCAGAAGCCCGGCCGAAAATTCGCCTAAGTCCCGCGGAGAGGGAGTACCAAGGCCTGGTACCTGATTCGATTATGTCTAGCAGTTCAGGAGTACCAGGGCCCGGAGCGGAGGAGCAGATGAGCAGAAGAACGTTTAAGTGGTGGAGCGGAGGAGCGGATGAGCGGAGGAGAGCGGAATCCGGCCGACAATTTGCCTGAGTCCCGCGGAAAGGGAGTACCAGATCCTGGAGCCTGAATAGCTTATGTCCTGCGGTTCCGGAGTACCAGGGCCCACAGCGGAGGAGCGGACGAGCGGATGAGCGGATGAGCTTAGGAGAGCGGAAGCCCGGTCGAATATTCGCCTGACTCCAGCGGAGAGGGTGTACCAGGGCCATAAACGTGATTTAATGATGTTCAGCAATGCAGGTGTACCAGGGCCAGGTGCGGAGGAGCGAAGGAGCGGAGGGGCGGATGAGTGGAGGACCGGATGAGCGGAGGAGCGGAGGTGAGCGGAAGCCCGGCCGACAATTCGCCTAAGTCCCGCGGAGAAGGAGTACCAGGGCCTTGAGCCTGATTCGCTTATGTCCAGCAGTTCAGGAGTACCAGGGCCGGAACGGAGGAGCGGGGGAGCGGAGGACCGGAGGACCGGAGGACCGGAGGACCGGAGGACAGGAGGAGAGCGGAATCCGGCCGACAATTCGCCTGAGTCCCGCGGAAAGGGAGTACCAGGACCAGAAGCGTGATTTAATGATATCCAGCAGTTCAGGAGTACCAGGGCTGGAGCGGAGGAGCGGACGAGCGGAGGAGAGCGGAGGCCCGGCCGGCAATTCGCCTGAGTCCCGCTTAGAGGGAGTACCAGGGCCTGAAGCGTGATTTAATGATGTTCAACAATTCAGGAGTACCAGGGCCAGGTGCGGAGGAGCGGACGAGCGGAGGGTTGGATGAGTGGAGGAGCGGAGGAGCGGAGGAGAGCGGAAGCCCGGCCCACTTTTTGCCTTAGTCCCGCGGATTGGGAGTACCAGGGCCTGGAGCCTGATATGCCTATGGCAAGCAGTTCAGGAGTACCAGGGCCCAGAGAGGAGGAGCGGAGGAGCGGAGGAGCGGAGGAGCGGAGGAGCGGAGGAGCGGAGGTGAGCGGAAGCCCGGCCGAATATTCGCCTAAGTCCCGCGGAAAGGGAGTACCAGGGCCTGGAGCCTGTTTCGCTTATGTCCAGCAGTTCAGGAGTACCAGGGCCGGAGCGGAGGAGCGGAGGAGTGGAGGAGCGGAGGAGCGGAGGAGAGCGGAAGCCCGGCCCACATTTCGCCTGAGTCCCGCGGATTGGGAGTACCAGGGCCTGGAGCCTGATTCGCTTATGGCAAGCAGTTCAGGAGTACCAGGGCCTAGAGCGGAGGAGCGGAGGAGCGGAGGAGCGGAGGAGCGGAGAAGCGGAGGAGAGCGGAAGCCCGGCCGACAATTCGCCTTAGTCCCGCGGAGAGGGAGTACCAGGGCCTGGAGCCTGATTCGCTTATGTCCAGCAGTTCAGGAGTACCAGGGCCGGAGCGGTGGAGCGGAGGAGCGGAGGAGCGGAGGAGCGGAGGACCGGAGGACCGGAGGACCGGAGGACCGGAGGACCGGAGGAGAGCGGAATCCGGCCGACAATTCGCCTGAGTCACGCTTAGAGGGAGTACCAGGGCCTGAAGCGTGATTTAATGATGTTCAACAATTCAGGAGTACCAGGGCCAAGTGCGGAGGAGCGGACGAGCGGAGGGTTGGATGAGTGGAGGAGCGGAGGAGCGGAGGAGAGCGGAAGCCCGGCCCACTTTTTGCCTTAGTCCCGCGGAGAGGGAGTACCAGGGCCTGGAGCCTGTTTCGCTTATGTCCAGCAGTTCAGGAGTACCAGGGCCGGAGCGGAGGAGCGGAGGAGTGGAGGAGCGGAGGAGCGGAGGAGAGCGGAAGCCCGGCCGACAATTCGCCTAAGTCCCGTGGATTGGGAGTACCAGGGCCTGGAGCGGGGGAGCGGAGGAGCAGATGAGCAGAGGAGCGGAGGAGCGGAGGTGCGGAGGAGGGGAGAAGCGGAAGAGATCGGAAGCCCAGCCGACAATTCTCCTGAGTCCTGCGGAAGGGGATTACCAGGGCCTTCAGCCTGAATCGCTTATGTCTAGCAGTTCAGGAGTACCAGGGCCCGGAGCGGAGGAGCGGATGAGAGGAGAAGCGGAGGAGAGCGGAAGCCCGGCCGACAATTCGCCTAAGTCCCGCGGATTGGGAGTACCAGGGCCTGGAGCGGGGGAGCGGAGGAGCAGATGAGCAGAAGAGCGGAGGAGCGGAGGAGCGGAGGAGCGGAGGAGCGGATGAGCGGAGGAGCGGAGGTGAGCGGAAGCCCGGCCGACAATTCGCCTAAGTCACACGGATAGGGAGTACCAGGAAACTGGAGCATGATTCGCTTATGTCCAGCGGTTCGGGAGTACCAGGGCCTTGAGCGGAGGAGCGGGGGAGCGGAGGAGCGGATGAGCGGATGAGCGGAGGAGCGGAGGTGAGCGGAAGCCCGCGGATTGGGAGCACCAGGGCCTGGAGCCTTATATGCCTATGGCAAGCAGTTCAGGAGTACCAGGGCCCAGAGAGGAGGAGCGGAGGAGCGGAGGAGCGGAGGAGCGGAGGAGCGGAGGAGCGGAGGTGAGCGGAAGCCCGGCCGACAATTCGCTTGAGTCCCGCGGAAGGGGAGTACCAGGGTCTGGAGCCTGAATCGCTTATGTCCAGCAGTTCAGGAGTACCAGGGACAGGAGCGGATGAGCGGCAGAGCGGATGAGCGGAAGAACGGAGAAGCGGTGGAGCGGAGGAGCAAATGAGCGGAGGAGCGGAGGAGCGGAGGAGCGGATGAGAGGAGAAGCGGAAGAGAGCGGAAGCCCGGCCGACAATACACCTGAGTCCCGCGGAGAGGGAGTACCAGGGCCTGGAGCCTGATTCACCCAGGTCCAGCAGTTCAGGAGTACCAGGGCCAGTAGCGGATGAGCGGCGGAGCGGATGAGCGGAAGAACGGAGAAGCGGAGGAGCGGAGGAGCCGAGGAGCGGAGGAGCGGAGGAGCAGAGGCGCGGAGGAGCGGAGGAGAGTGGAAGCATGGACCACAATATGCCTAAATCCCGGAGAAAGGGAGTACCAGGGCCTGTAGCGTGATTAAATGATGTTCAGCAGTTCAGGAGTACCAGGGCCATTGCGGAGGAGCGGAGGAGCAAAGGAGCGGAGGGGCGGATGAGTGGAGGAGCGGAGGAGAGGGAAAGCACGGTCCACATTTCGCCAGAGTCCCGCGGATTGGGAGTACCAGGGCCTTGAGCAGGTTCACTTATATCCAACGGTCAGGAGTACCAGGAACTTGAGCGGAGGAGCGGAGGAGCGGATGAGAAGAGAAGCGGAGGAGAGCGGAAGCCCGGCCGACAATTCACCTGAGTCCCGCGGAGAGGGAGTACCAGGGCCTGGGGCCTGATTCGCCCAGGTCCAGCAGTTCAGGAGTACCAGGGCCAGCAGCGGATGAGCGGCGGAGCGGATGAGCGGAAGAACGGAGAAGCGGAGGAGCGGAGGAGCGGAGGAGCGGAGGAGCGGAGGAGCGGAAGAGCAGAGGAGCGGAGGAGCGGAGGAGAGCGGAAGCCCGTCCGACAATTCGCCTGAGTCCCGCGGAAGGGGAGTACCAGGGTTTGGAGCCTGAATCGCTTATGTCCAGCAGTTCAGGAGTACCAGGGCCAGGAGCGGAGGAGCGGAGGAGCGGAGGAGCGGAGGAGCGGAGGAGCGGAGAAGCGGAGGAGCGGAGGAGAGGAGGAGCGGAAGAGCGGAGGAGCGGAGGAGTGGAGGAGAGGGGAAGCACGGTCCATATTTCGACAGAGTCCCGCGGATAGGGAGTAACAGGGCTTGGAGCCTGATTCGCTTATGTCCAGCAGTTCTGGAGTACTAAGGCCCGGAGCGGATCAGCGGCGGAGCGGATGAGTGGAAGAACGGAGAAGCGGTGGAGCGGTGGAGCGGTGGAGCGGAGGAGCAGAGGAGCAGACTTATGTTTCTCTTCTCAAAGGCGGGGAAGCTTTGGGGCAGCAGGACCCCTTAGACTGGCCAATATGAGCCTTCTATGGACATAGCTCTCCCGGACGTATGACCGGGGCTCCCGGACCTCTTGGTACATACTTGTGAATGATTGGATGAGCTAATGTTTGTTTGGTTGTGGATGCTTTTCGGCTAACGCTATTAGCACAGCTATGAAGACTTAAGGTGTGTCCGTGTCTGTGTGTGTGTGTGAGTGTCTTTGTGTGTTTGTGTGAGTGAGGTTGTTTTGGTGGGGGGGGGGGGGTCGCGGACAGGGAGTACCAGTGCCAAGAGCGGATGAGCTGAGGAGCGGAGGAGGGCAGAAGCCCGGCCCGTGATTCGCTTATGTCAAGCGGTTCGGGAATTCCAGGGCCCAAAGCGGAGGAGCGGTGGAGCTGAGCTGTGTGTGTGTCTTTGTGTGTTTGTGTGTCAGTGTGTTCTTGTGTGTGTATGTGTGAGAGTTTATTTAGGTGGAGGGGGGGAGTACCAGGGCCCATAGCGGAAGAGCGGTGGAGCTGAGAAGCGGAGGAGCGGAGTAGCGGAAGTATTGTTTCTCCACTCAGAGGCGGGGAAGCTTGGGGGCAGCAGAACCCCTTAGATGGGCTAATATGAGCATTCTCCGGACATAGATCCCCCGGACGTGTGATTGGAGCTCCCGGACCATTGGGCACACACATGTGAATGAGTGGAAGAGCTAATGTTTGTTTAGTTGTGGATGCGTTTCGGCTAATGCTATTAGCACGGCTATGATGAGTTAAGGTGTGCGTGTATGTGTGTGTGTGTGTGTGTGTGTGTGAGTGTGAGTGTGTCTGTGTGTGTGTGTGAGAGTTTGTTTAGGTGGGGGGGGGTCGCGGACAGGGAGTACCAGGGCCTCGAGCGGATGAGCTGAGGAGCAGAGGAGGGCATAAGCCCAGCCCGTGATTCCCTTATATCCAGCGGTTCGGGAGTTCCAGGGCCCAAAGCGGAAAAGCGGAGGAGCGGAGAAGCGGAGGAGTGGAGGAGAGCAGAAGCACCTCTCGCAATTCTCCTGAGTTTGCAGGATCGGGAGTACCAGGGCCAATAGCGGAGGAGCGGAGGTGTTGAGAAGCGGAGGAGCGGAGGAGCGATATTATATTTCTCTTCTCAAAGGCGGGGAAGCTTGGGGGCAGCAGGACCCCTTAGACCGGCAAATGTGAGCCTTCTCCGGAATTAGATGCCCCGGACGTATGACCGGAGATCCAGGACCTCTGGGCACATACATTTGAATGAGTGGACGAGCTAATGTTTGTTTGGTTGTGGATGCGTTTCGGCTAATGCTATTAGCACAGCTATGATGACTTAAGGTGTGTGTGTGTGTGGGTGTTTGTGTGTTTGTGTGTTTTTGTGTTCTTGTGTGTGTGTGTGTGTGTTTGTGTGTGTTTGTGGATCGGGAGTACCAGGGCCTATAGCGGAGGAGCGGTGGAGCGGAGAAGCGGACCATTGGGCACACACATGTGAATGAGTGGATGAGCTAATGTTTGTTTGGTTGTGGATGCATTTCGGCTAATGCTATTAGCACAGCTATCATGACTTAATGTGTGTATGTGTGTCAGTGTGTGTGTGTGTGTGAGTGTCTTTGTGTATGTGCGTGATAGTTTGTTTTGGTAGGGGGGGGGGGGGGGTCACGGACAAGGAGTACCAGGGCACACACATGTGAATGAGTGGAGGAGCTAATGTTTGTTTGGTTGTGGATGCGTTTCGGCTAAAGCTATTAGCACAGCTATGAAGACTTAAGGTGTGTGTATGAGTGTATATGTGTGTCTGTGTGTGTGTGAGTGTCTTTGTGTGTGTGAGAGGCTCTTTTGGTGGGGGGGGGTCGCGGACAGGGAGTACCATAGGGCACACACATGTGAATGAGTGGATGAGCTAATGTTTGTTTGGTTGTGGATGCGTTTCGGCTAATGCTATTAGCACAGCTATGATGAGTTAAGGTGTGTGTGTATGTGTGTGTGTGTGTGTGTTTGTGTGTTTTTGTGTGTGTGTGAGTGATTTTGTGTGAGAGTTTGTTTAGGTGGGGGGGGGGAGTACCAGGGCCCATAGCGGAGGAGCGGTGGAGCGGAGAAGCGGACCATTGGGCACACACATGTGAATGAGTGGATGAGCTAATGTTTGTTTGGTTGTGGATGCATTTCGGCTAATGCTATTAGCACAGCTATCATGACTTAATGTGTGTATGTGTGTCAGTGTGTGTGTGTGTGTGAGTGTCTTTGTGTATGTGCGTGATAGTTTGTTTTGGTAGGGGGGGGGGGGGGGGGGGGGGGGCACGGACAAGGAGTACCAGGGCACACACATGTGAATGAGTGGAGGAGCTAATGTTTGTTTGGTTGTGGATGCGTTTCGGCTAAAGCTATTAGCACAGCTATGAAGACTTAAGGTGTGTGTATGAGTGTATATGTGTGTCTGTGTGTGTGTGAGTGTCTTTGTGTGTGTGAGAGGCTCTTTTGGTGGGGGGGGGTCGCGGACAGGGAGTACCATAGGGCACACACATGTGAATGAGTGGATGAGCTAATGTTTGTTTGGTTGTGGATGCGTTTCGGCTAATGCTATTAGCACAGCTATGATGAGTTAAGGTGTGTGTGTATGTGTGTGTGTGTGTGTGTTTGTGTGTTTTTGTGTGTGTGTGAGTGATTTTGTGTGAGAGTTTGTTTAGGTGGGGGGGGGGGAGTACCAGGGCCCATAGCGGAGGAGCGGTGGAGCTGAGAAGCGGAGGAGCGGAGGAGCGGAGGTAATGTTTCTTCTCTCAGAGGCGGGGAAGCTTGGGGGCAGAACCCCTTAGACGGGCTAATGTGAGCATTCTCCGGACATAGATCCCCCGGTCGTATGATTGGAGCTGCCGGACCATTGGGCACACACATGTGAATGAGTGGATGAGCTAATGTTTGTTTGGTTGTGGATGCGTTTCGGCTAATGCTATTAGCACAGCTAAGATGAGTTAAGGTGTGTGTGTGTGTGTGTCTGTGTGTGTGTTCGTGTGTGTGTGTGTGTGTGAGTTTGTTTAGGTGGGGGGGGGGTCGCGGACAGGGAGTACCAGGGCCTCGAGCAGATGAGCTGAGGAGCGGAGGAGGGCAGATGCCCGGCCTTGATTCGCTTATGTCCAGCGGTTCGGGAATTCCAGGGCCCAAAGCGGAGGAGCAGTGGTGCTGAGAAGCGGAGGAGCGGAGGAGCGGAGTAGCAGACGTATAGTTTCTCCTCTCAGAGGCGGGGAAGCTTGGGGGCATCAGAACCCCTTAGACGGGCTAATGTGAGCATTCTCCGGACATAGATCCCCCGAACGTATGATTGGAGCTCCCGGACCATTGGGCACACACATGTGAATGAGTGGATGAGCTAATGTTTGTTTGGTTGTGGATGCGTTTCGGCTAATGCTATTAGCACAGCTATGATGAGTTAAGGTGTGTGTGTGTGTGTGTGTGTGTGTGTGTCTGTTTGTTTGTTTTTGTGTCTGTGTGAGGGTGGTCATGTGTGTGTGTGTGAGAGTTTGTTTAGGTGGAGGGGGGGTACCAAGGCCCATCGCGGAAGAGCGGTGGAGCGGAGAAGCGGAGGAATGGAGGAGCGGAGGTCATTTTTCTCTTCTCAAAGGTAGAGGATGGGAAGTTTGGGGGCAGTAGGACGCTTTAGACCAGCCACTGTGAGCCTTCTCCAGATATAGATCCCCCGGACGTATGATTGGAGCTCCCGGACCATTGGGCACACACATGTGAATGAGTGGATGAGCTAATGTTTGTTTGGTAGTGGATGCGTTTCGGCTAATGCTATTAGCACAGCTATGATGAGTTAAGGTGTGTTTGTGTATGTGTGTGTGTGTGTGCGTGTGTGTGTTTGTGTGTTTTTGTGTGTGAGTGAGTGTGTTTAGGTGGGGGGGGGGGTACCAGGGCCCATAGCCGAGGAGCGGTGGAGCTGAGAAGCGGAGGAGCGGAGTAGCGGAGGTATTGTTTCTCCTCTCAGAGGCGGGGAATCTTGGGAGCTATTAGCACAGGTATGATGACTTAAGGTGTGTGTGTGTGTGTGTGTGTTTGTGTGTTTTTGTGTTGTGTGTTCTTGTGTGTGTGTGTGTGTGTGTGTTTGTGTGTGCGTTTGTGTATATGTGTGTGACAATTTGTTTAGGTGGGGGGGGGGGCGCGGACAGGGGGTAGCTGGGCCTGGAGCGGATGAGCTGTGGAGCGGATGGAGGGCAAAGGCACGTCCCATAATTCTCCTGAGTCCGGCGGATCGGGAGTACCAGGGCCCATAGCGGAGGAGCGGAGGAGCAGTGGAGCGGAGAAGCGAACCATTGGGCACACACATGTGAATGAGTGGATGAGCTAATGTTTGTTTGGTTGTGGATGCATTTCGGCTAATGCTATTAGCACAACTATGATGACTTAATGTGTGTATGTGTGTCAGTTTGTGTGTGTGTGTGTGAGTGTCTTTGTGTATGTGTGTGATAGTTTGTTTTGGTGGGGGGGGGGGGGTCGCGGACACGGAGTACCAGGGCACACACATGTGAATGAGTGGATGAGCTAATGTTTGTTTGGTTGTGGATGCGTTTCGGCTAAAGCTATTAGCACAGCTATGATGAGTTAAGGTGTGTGTGTGTATGTGTGTGTGTGTGTGTGTTTGTGTGTTTTTGTGTGTGTGTGAGTGATTTTGTGTGAGAGTTTGTTTAGGTGGGGGGGGGAGGGGGAGTACCAGGGCCCATAGCGGAGGAGCGGTGGAGCTGAGAAGCGGGGGAGCAGAGGAGCGAAGGTAATGTTTCTTCTCTCAGAGGCGGGGAAGCTTGGGGGCAGAAGAACCCCTTAGACGGGCTAATGCTCACATTCTCCGGACATAGATCCCCCGGACGTATGATTGGAGCTCCCGGACCATTGGGCACACACATGTGAATGAGTGGATGAGCTAATATTTGTTTGGTCGTGGATGCGTTTCGGCTAATGCTATTAGCACAGCTATGATGAGTTAAGGTGTGTTTGTGTGTGTGTTTGTGTGTGTGTATGTGTGTGTGTGTGCGTGTGTGTGTTTGTGTGTTTTTGTGTGTGTGTGAGTGTGTTTAGGTGGGGGGGTTACCAGGGCCCATAGCGGAGGAGCGGTGGAGCTGAGAAGCGGAGTAGCGGAGGTATTGTTTCTCCTCTCAGAGGCGGGGAAGCTTGGGAGCTATTAGCACAGGTATGATGACTTAAGGTGTGTGTGTGTGTGTGTGTGTTTGTGTGTTTGTGTGTTCTTGTGTGTTTGTGTGTTCTTATGTGTTTGTGTGTTCTTGTGTGTGTGTTTGTGTGTGTGTTTGTGTGTGCGATTGTGTATATGTGTGTGACAGTTTGTTTAGGTGGGGGGGGGGCGCGGACAGGGGGTAGCTGGGCCTGGAGCGGATGAGCTGTGGAGCGGATGGAGGGCAGAAGCACGTCCCATTCAGCCGCCGGCAACCATAAAAACCTATCTTTAACTTAAAAACAAACAAAAATGTGCAATATCTCATTTCTGTGCAATATTCAGAAACTGTGCAATATTTCATCTCATAACAGCTACATTGTGCAATATTTCATCTCATCTCATAACAGCTACACTATAATGTTCCCTTCTATCATACTATTGCGCACTCCTTACCCCACTTGTTACTAAGACACTTATAGTTTTATCAGTGCTTACTAAGACACTCTATAGTTTCACTGAAACACTTTATAGTTTATAGTTTATTTTTATTTATAATTCTGCCTTTCTTTTATTATTTATTACTGTTATATTTTCTTTAACTCTGGCACTGCAATTTCCTTCGGGATTAATAAAGTTGTTCTGATTCTTATTCTTAATTCTCCTGAGTCCGGCGGATCGGGAGTACCAGGGCCCATAGTGGAGGAGCGGTGGAGCGGAGAAGCGGACCATTGAGCACACACATGTGAATGAATGGATGAGCTAATGTTTGTTTGGTTGTGGATGCGTTTCGGCTAAAGCTATTAGCACAGCTATGAAGACTTAAGGTATGTGTATGTGATTATGTGTGTGTCTGTGTGTGTGTGAGTGTCTTTGTGTGTGTGTGTGTGTGTGAGAGGCTCTTTTGGTGGGGGGGGGGGTCGTGGACAGGGAGTACCATTGGGCACACACATGTGAATGAGTGGTTTAGCTAATGTTTGTTTGGTTGTGAATGCGTTTCGGCTAATGCTATTAGCACAGCTATGATAAGTTCAGGTGTGTGTGTATGTGTGTGTGTGTGTGTTTGTGTGTTTTTGTGTGTGTGTGAGTGATTTTGTGTGAGAGTTTGTTTAGGTGGGGGGGAGGGGGGGGAGTACCAGGGCCCATCGCGGAGGAGCGGTGGAGCTGAGAAGCGGAGGAGCAGAGGAGCGGAGGTAATGTTTCTTCTCTCAGAGGCGGGGAAGCTTGGGGGCAGAAGAACCCCTTAGACGGGCTAATGTGAGCATTCTCCGGACATAGATCACCCGGTAGTATGATTGGAGCTGCCGGACCATTGGGCACACACATGTGAATGAGTGGATGAGCTAATGTTTGTTTGGTTGTGGATGCGTTTCGGCTAATGCTATTAGCACAGCTAAGATGAGTTAAGGTGTGTGTGTGTGTGTGTGTGTGTGTGTGTGTGTGTGTTTGTTTTTGTGTCTGTGTGAGTGTGTTCGTGTGTGTATGTGTGAGAGTTTGTTTAGATGGGGGGGGGTACCAGGGCCCATCGCGGAGGAGCGGAGGAGCGGTGGAGCGGAGAAGCGGAGGAATGGAGGAGCGGAGGTAATGTTTCTCTTCTCAATGGCAGAGGATGGGAAGTTTAGGGGCAGTAGGACGCCGGTGCGAGCGATGCGTTTCAAGGCGTATTGCATGTGTGTATGGAGGGGGGGGGTCTACAGGACACCGCGGACCGGCAATGGTGCACCTTCTCCGGACATCGATCCCCGAAACGTCGGCGTGGAGCTCCCGGAGCAGCCGGCGTGTACATGTGAATGAATGGAGGAGCTAATGTGTGTGTGTGGGGTGGTGGTGGTGTGGGGGGGCGTTTCGGCTAATGCTATCAGCACAGCTATGATTATCCCCAGAACGTTGAGAACGAGCTCCCGGAACTCCAGACATGCGTATATAAAAGAGTGGAATTAAGGTGTGTGTGAGTGTGTCTGTGTGTGTGTGTGTGTGTGTGTGTGTGTGTGTGTGTCTGTGTGTGTGTGTGTGTGTGTGTGTGTGTGTGTATGTGTGGGACAGAAATAATGTCGGGGACAGAAATTGTTATTAGCCTGCTGGCAGATGACACAACCTTAGTTTTGAAAAATGAACATCAAGTCCCAATAAGCGTTGAAAAAATTAAAACATTCTCCAAGGCTTCAGGATTGTCATTAAACTTAAAGAAATGCAAACTTCTTGAGCTGCATGACTCACCACTAAAGGAAATCAGTAATGTTCCTATCAAATCAGAAATAAAATACTTGAGCATTTTCCTATCTAAGGACCAAAAGTTAAATCAATCCAGGAACATTGAATCTAAACTGAATCAAAGTAAAGCTAAATTGAATATATTGCTCCAAAGAGATTTATCAATATTAGGCCCGATATATTTGACTAAAATGGAATGTTTATCCAGATGTATATACCCAGTGTATTCCAATGCTGCTCCAAATCAACTCATAAAATCTATTAACCAAATAAATTTCAACTTTATCTGGAGGAACAGACCACACCATCTAAAAAACTCTCATATGGTGAAAGAAACAAGTGAAGGAGGGCTGAAAGTGATAGAGTTGGACTGCCTGAATGGGACATTGAAGGTGAACTGGTTGAAATCCTGGATCAAACATCATCATTCTTTCTGGTATTGTACTCCAAACTACTTATTCAACATAGTCGGCAGCCTAAGTCTTCTACTTATCTCTGACTTGGATATCAACAAGATTCCTGTCCAATTTTCAGAGTTCCATAAACAAATACTATTATACTGGAAAATGATATATGTACACAATTTCTCACCACACAGTACAATAATTTGGAACAATAGATATGTACTGCGTGGCAACAAACCTCTGTTTTACAAGGAATGCTTTGAGAAAGGTATATGGTCAATAATTGACTTGATGGATGACAATGGCAGTCGTCTAGACTATGAACAGTTCTGTACTACACACAGATTTAAGCCTCCCATATTAGAGTTGATAAAGTCACGAAACGCACTGCCTCGACAATTTGTATTCCTGACCAAAAATATAATGACGCACCGAACCGTACAACCACAGTTACCCCGACTATCACTCCAGGGAATCTCAATTCTGGACAGAAAGTGCAGCAACTCCTTTATTAGGACATGTTTCACAGGAAACTTGTTCCCTGGACGTCAAAACAAAAATAATATTTGAAATAAATTTGATAAGGAATCGATTGCCACGCTGCAAACTATGTGTCTGACTCTACCCATACCCCCCAAGGCAAGAAGAGACCCACTTCTAAATTATGAATGACATCTACCCATCTAAGGAATTATTGCGGGTACGCTTTACTTTTGAAGATAATATTTGTACATTTTGTGAAGACAACATTGAAACCAC
This sequence comes from Fistularia commersonii, assembly GCF_037954325.1. Taxonomy (NCBI): domain Eukaryota; kingdom Metazoa; phylum Chordata; class Actinopteri; order Syngnathiformes; family Fistulariidae; genus Fistularia; species Fistularia commersonii. The sequence continues at coordinate 525,140 of NW_028234011.1, forward strand.
TGACCATATATTTTTTCTCATTCTCATTCCCTCATCACCAGTTTCCCTCTCAAAAGATGATATCACATTTGGTTTACTTATAAGCAACATAACAGATGAACTCTATGTCAATGTTCTTTTAGGCCTGGCCAAGTTCTTCATTCACAAAAACAGAATGCAAAAATGCTCCCCAAATTTTAATTTCTTCATAAACGATTTTGAATTATAAAAAAAAATCCTTAAAACTTATGGAAAAATCCAAAAACTAAAAAATATACAGTTACCCATGTCTGAGATTCCTTTTTTTTGGAAAAAAAAAAACAACAACTTAATTACATGTTATATTCCCCTTGCAATTTTTTTTTCGTTTTAATTTTTTATTTGTCTATCTATTGATTTAATTATTTCCTTTTAATTTCTTTTTTTTGTCTAGCACTGTAAATTTCTCACAAACCGTTAACACTATTAACTTCTGATTACATACAGAACAAATGTCCTTATGTCCGTTGCTTCCTCATCCCTGGTTGTTTCATTGACATTCAGTTCTACCTTGCCATGTTTATTTGTACATTTGTATATTTGTGTGTACTATTTATGTTCAATTAAAAACAGTTTGATGTCTGAGATTCCTTGTGAACGGCCAACTTAATTACATGTTGTATTCCCCTTGCAATTTTTTTTTTAGTTTTTAATTTTATTTTTCTATCTATTTATTTAATTATTTCCTTTTAATTTTCTGTTTTTGTCCAGCATTAAAAATTTCTCGCAAACCGTTAACACTATTAACTTCTGATTACATACAGAACGAATGCCCTTATGTCTCCCGTCACCCCCCCCCCGTCCCCCCGCTTTTTCCTTACGGTGGCAGACACTGAGATCAAAAGCAAATGGGTGTCATTGCAATGCAGTAACAGGGTGATAACAGCCGTGTTTGAAGTGTGTAGGGGCTTATAGGAGAGCAGAAGCACGTCACGCTATTCGCCTGAGTTCGGAGGATCGGGAGTACCAGGGCCCATAGCGGAGGAGCAGAGGAGTTGAGAAGCGGAGGAGCAGAGGAGCGGAGTTATGTTTCTCTTCTCAAAGGCGGGGAAGCTTGGGGGCAGCAGGACCCCTTAGACCGGCCAATGTGAGCCTTCTCCGGACATAGATCACCCGGACGTATGACTGGAGCTCCCGTACCTCTGGGCACACACATATGTGAATGAGTGGATGAGCTAATGTTTGTTTTGTTGTGGATACGTTTCGGCCAATGCTATTAGCACAGCTATGATGAGTTCAGGTGTGTGTGTGTGTGTGTGTGTGTGTGTGTGTGTGTGTATGTTGGTGTGTGTGTGTGTGTGTGTGTGTGTGTGTGTGCGTGTGTTTATGTGTGTGTGAGAGTTTGTTTTGGTGGGTGGGTGGGTGGGGGGGGGGTTCCCGCGGACTGGGAGTACCAGGGCCACGAGCGGATGAGCTGAGGAGCGGAGGAGGGCAGATGCCCGGCCTTGATTCGCTTATGTCCAGCGGTTCGGGAGTTCCAGGGCCCAAAGCGGAGGAGCGGAGGACAGCAAAAGCCCTGTCCGCAATTCACCTGAGTCTGGCGGATCGGTAGTACCTGGTTCCGCAGCGGAGGAGCGGAGGAGCTGAGAAGCGGAGGAGCGGAGGAGATGTTTCTCTTCTCAGAGGCGGCGAGGGGGGGGGGAGCAGGACCCCTTACCCTTATCCCCCGGACGTTTGAGTGGAGCTCCCGGACTTCCGGGCTCGCACATGCGAATGACTGGATGACAGGGAGTGCCAGGGCCTGGAGCGGATGAGCAGAGGAGAGGCGGAGGGCAGAAGCCCGGCCCAGTTCAGGAGTTCCAGGGTCCAAAGCGGGGGAGCGAAGAAGCGGAGGAGAGCAGAAGAGCAGAAGACTGGCCCGGAATTCACCGAAGTCCCGCAGATCGGGAGTTCCAGGGCCCGGAGCGGAAGAGCGGAGGAGCGGAGGAGCGGAGCAAAGCGGAAGCCCGTCTTAACAACAAGGAAATTACAGATGAGGCTATAATTTCCACAGAAATCTTTAAATTCTATAGCCACCTATACACTTCGACATTATCAAAAAGCGATTGTGACTCCTTTCCAACAAATATTCCTCAATATATCCCAAAAATAAACAACAACAAACAACATATGTTTGTTTTGTATATTTTTATATATAAACAACAAAAAATATACAGTTTGATGTCTGAGATTCCTTGTGAATCGCCAACTTAATTACATGTTGTATTCCCCTTGCAATCTTTTTTCGTTTTAATTTTTTATTTTGTCTATCTATTGATTTAATTATTTCCTTTTAATTTCTTTTTTTGTCTAGCATTGTAAATTTCTCACAAACCGTTAACACTATTAACTTCTGATTACATACAGAACGAATGTCCTTATGTCCATTGCTTCCTCATGCCTGGTTGTTTCATTGACATTCAGTTCTACCTTGCCATGTTTATTTGTACATTTGTATATTTGTGTGTACTATTTATGTTCAATTAAAAAAAAAAAAAAAAGAATGAGAGGCTGAGAAAATCTCCATGTCTCTCCTGCTCCCCCCCTTAATGCCCCCCCCCCCTCTTCCTCACGGCGGCCGACGCAATGTGATTCTCGCCGTTGTTGTGGAAGTAGGGTAAAGGATTCCCCGCGTCGGTGCGAGCGATGCGTTTCAAGGCGTATTGCATGTGTGTATGGAGGGGGGGGGGGTCTACAGGATACCGCAGGCCGGCAATGGTGCACCTTCTCCGGACATCGATCCCCGAAACGTCGGCGTGGAGCTCCCGGAGCAGCCGGCGTGTACATGTGAATGAATGGAGGAGCTAATGTGTGTGTGGGGGGTGGTGGTGGTGTGTGGGGGGGGGGGGGGCGTTTCGGCTAATGCTATCAGCACAGCTATGATTATCCCCAGAACGTTGAGAACGAGCTCCCGGAACTCCAGACATGCGTATATAAAAGAGTGGAATTAAGGCGTGTGTGTGTGTGTGTGTCTGTGTGTGTGTGTGTGTGTGTGTGTGTGTGTGTGTGTCGGACAGAAATAATGTTGGGGACAGAAATTGTTATTAGCCAGCTGGCAGATGACACAACCTTAGTTTTGAAAAATGAACATCAAGTCCCAATAAGTGTTGAAAAAATTAAAACATTCTCCCGGAGCAGCCGGCGTGTACATGTGAATGAATGGAGGAGCTAATGTGTGTGTGGTGGTGGTGGTGGTGGGGGGGGGGCGTTTCGGCTTGACGGGAAAGATACCAAATGTGTCACAAATGCAAAAGTTTGGTGCTGTGTGCTATGCATACAAGCACAACAAAAAGAAACTTGACTCAAGAGGTGAGAAGGGAGTTTTCATTGGATATGACAAAAATAGTCCAGCTTATTTTGTATATTATCCAAATAGTGAAAGAGTACTAAAACAGACTGCTAAAATTTGTGTCGAACCCATCTCCAGAGCAACAAACCCAGACAGAGATGAGCTCAGACCAGGATGATGATGATGATGATGATGATGATGATGATGATGATGATGATGATGATGATGATGATGATGATGATGATGATGATGATGATGATCAGTTAGACATTTAAAGAGGCAAGGAGTTCCCTCAATGCTGACAAGTGGATGAAATCTATGGACGAAGAGATGGAGTCATTGAGAGAGAAGAACACTTTTACCCTAACACAGCTACCCCAAGGCAAGTGTGCAGTGGGGGTGGGGGTGGGGGGTGGGGGGCGTAAGCGCTAAAAAGAAATGAAGATGGCACAAACAAATATAAAGCTCGGTATGTTGCTAAGGGCTACAGTCAAAAGTATGGCACGGATTTCGAGGAAACATTTTCTCCAACAGCAAATATGACAAGTGTGAGGGTGTTCATGCAGAAATCAGTTCCGGAAAATTTGTTCTTACACCAAATGGATGTAAAGACAGCCTATCTTCATGCACCCATAGATTGTGAGCTCTGTGTAGAACAACCAGAAGGGTATGAAGTGACAAATAAAAAACAGAAGCTGGTGTGTAAACTTAAAAAGTCACTATACGTCCCTGAACAAGCCGGTCGTCATTGGGATCTGATGCTCCATTCTTACTTGATTGACAATGACTTTATTCAGAATGAAGCAGATCATTGTGTTTATGTCAAAGAAAACCAAAATGACAAGGTCATCATCATAATATGGGTAGATGATTTAATCATAGCTGCGAGTGATGAGGAAGTAATGAAAGAGGTGAAAATCATGCTTACAGCTAGATTTAAAATGAAGGACATGGGCAAAGTGATCAAAATCAATACCCAGAAAATATGTCAGTCAGAAGAGTGTGTTAAGATGTCACAAAGAAAATATGTGGAAAGGTAGCCCTACAGTATTGTCCAACACAAGAGATGCCGGCACATGTTATGACAAAGCCTGCATCACAGTTTAAGTTGTTGAATTTTTCAAAGTTGTTGTTTGTTGTTTGGGTCATGAGTATTTTATTTTGATGTAAATGGGCAAAGATACCAATAATATGAGAGCAAGTGGGGGCGTTGTTAACTGAGAAATATGCTCTCAATTATTTTCCGTTTTATTTCCAAGGGCCAGTCTCAGCTTCCGGTCAACAGGATCCCGCAGACCGGCCAAGGTGCACCTTCTTCGGACACGGATCCCCGTGACGTCGGCGTGAAGCTCCGGGAGCACCAGACATGCACATATGAATAAGCGAAGGAGTCAACTCCATAAGTCCTCCACTCACGGCCTCGGTGTCACTGAATCGAGCAATTTGGTTTTTAATGTTTAAAAATCGGCTTAACATTGAGGTGGAAAACACAGCGGTATCGTTAAAATACAGTTACAGGGTGATAACATCCATGTAAGAAGTGGAGGGGGATTTATTGCACTCACGGCCCCACTCGTTTATTCCTCCCATACACAGCGGCCAGATCACCTGCTGGAGCTCCAAGCGCTGTGCACAGTCGGATGCCGCCATCTAGCGGACATAAAATGTAAGGAAGCGGAGGGAGAAAGCCATCCGGTGTTCCCCGAGTAGCGGCGACGAACGAGTTTAGAGCCGTGGAGAAGGTTTGCTTACCCCCCAACCTCTCTTTCTTACTTCTTCTTCTTCTTCTTCTTCTTCTTCTTCTTCTTCTTCTTCTTCTTCTTCTTCTTCTTCTTCTTCTTCCCCTTCTTCTTCTTCTTCTTCTTCTTCTTCTTCTTCTTCTTCTTCTTCTTCTTCTTCTTCTTCTTCTTCTTCTTCTTCTTCTTCTCCTTCTTCTTCTTCTTCTTCTTCTTCTTCTTCTTCTCCTTCTTCTTCTTCTTCTTCTTCTTCTTCTTCTTTTGTCTTTTCCCGTCAGGTGTGGCCACAGCGAGTCAACTTTCTCCATCTAACCCTATTCTCCGTATCCTCCTCTCTCACACCAACTACCTTCATATCCTCTCTCACCACGTCCATAAATCCTCTCTTTGGTCTTCCTCGAGACCTCTTGCCTTGCAGCTCCAATTTCAGCATCCGTCTACCAATATATTCTCTATCCCTCCTCTGTACATGACCGAACCATCTCAGTCTGGCTTCTCTGACCTTCTCTCCAAAACATCGAACATGTGCTGTTCCTCTGATACTCATTCCTGATCCTATCAATCCTGGTCACTCCGTAAGAGAACCTCAACATCTTCATATCTGCAACCTCTAGTTCTGCCTGCTGTCTTTTTGTCATTGTAACAGTTTCTAGTCCATACATCATCGCTGGTCTAACCACTGTCTTGTACACCTTTGTACACCTTGGTAATGGGCAACCCCGTATCTGACCGTGTGACACAGCCAAGCAGTGCAGACAATGTGAGACGATCAACTAGAACCAAAAAGAAGCCCAGTTACTTTAATAGTTATGTGACTAGTGCTATTGACGATGACCAAGTGTTCACTAACATTGACTACTGTTATAGACTGGCGTGTGGTGTCCCACAGACATTTAAAGAGGCAAGGAGTTCACTTAATGCTGACAAGTGGATGAAATCTATGGACGAAGAGATGGAGTCATTGAGAGAGAAGAACACTTTTACCCTAACACAGCTACCCCAAGGCAAGTGTGCAGTGGGGGTGGGGGTGGGGGGTGGGGGGCGTAAGCGCTAAAAAGAAATGAAGATGGCACAAACAAATATAAAGCTCGGTATGTTGCTAAGGGCTACAGTCAAAAGTATGGCACGGATTTCGAGGAAACATTTTCTCCAACAGCAAATATGACAAGTGTGAGGGTGTTCATGCAGAAATCAGTTCCGGAAAATTTGTTCTTACACCAAATGGATGTAAAGACAGCCTATCTTCATGCACCCATAGATTGGTGGTGGTGGTGGTGGTGGTGGTGTGTGGGGGGGGGGCGTTTCGGCTAATGCTATCAGCACAGCTATGATTATTCCCAGAACGTTGAGAACGAGCTCCCGGAACTCCAGACATGCGTATATAAAAGAGTGGAATTAAGGTGTGTGTGAGTGTGTGTGTGTGTGTGTGTGTGTGTGTGTGTGTGTGTGTGTGTGTGTGTGTGTGTTTGTGTGTGTGTATGTGTGGGACAGAAATAATGTCGGGGACAGAAATTGTAATTAGCCTGCTGGCAGATGACACAACCTTAGTTTTGAAAAATGAACATCAAGTCCCAATAAGCGTTGAAAAAATTAAAACATTCTCCAAGGCTTCAGGATTGTCATTAAACTTAAAGAAATGCAAACTTCTTGAGCTGCATGACTCACCACTAAAGGAAATCAGCAATGTTCCTATCAAATCAGAAATAAAATACTTGAGCATTTTCCTATCTAAGGACCAAAAGTTAAATCAGTCCAGGAACATTGAATCTAAACTGAATCAAAGTAAAGCTAAATTGAATATATGGCTCCAAAGAGATTTATCAATATTAGGCCCGATATATTTGACTAAAATGGAATGTTTATCCAGATGTATATACCCAGTGTATTCCAATGCTGCTCCAAATCAACTCATAAAATCTATTAACCAAATAAATTTCAACTTTATCTGGAGGAACAGACCACACCATCTAAAAAAATCACATATGGGGAAAGAAACAAGTGAGGGAGGGCTGAAAGTGATAGAGTTGGACTGCCTGAATGGGACATTGAAGGTGAACTGGTTGAAATCCTGGATCAAACATCATCATTTTTTCTGGTATTGTACTCCAAACTACTTATTCAACAAAGTCGGTGGCCTAAGTCTTCTACTTATCTCTGACTTGGATATCAACAAGATTCCTGTCCAATTTTCAGAGTTCCATAAACAAATACTATGATACTGGAAAATGATATATGTACACAATTTCTCACCACACAGTACAATAATTTGGAACAATAGATATGTACTGCGTGGCAACAAACCTCTGTTTTACAAGGAATGCTTTGAGAAAGGTATATGGTCAATAATTGACTTGATGGATGACAATGGCAGTCGTCTAGACTATGAACAGTTCTGTACTACACACAGATTTAAGCCTCCCATATTAGAGTTGATAAAGTTACGAAACGCACTGCCTCGACAATTTGTATTCCTGACCAAAAATATAATGACGCACCGAACCGTACAACCACAGTTACCCCGACTATCACTCCAGGGAATCTCAATTCTGGACAGAAAGTGCAGCAACTCCTTTATTAGGACATGTTTCACAGGAAACTTGTTCCCTGGACGTCAAAACAAAAATAATATTTGAAATAAATTTGATAAGGAATCGACTGCCACGCTGCAAACTATGTGTCTGACTCTACCCATACCCCCCAAGGCAAGAAGAGACCCACTTCTAAATTATGAATGACATCTACCCATCTAAGGAATTATTGCGGGTACGCTTTACTTTTGAAGATAATATTTGTACATTTTGTGAAGACAACATTGAAACCATTGACCATATATTTTTTCTCATTCTCATTCCATCGTCACCAGTTTCCCTCTCAAAAGATGATATCACATTTGGTTTACTTATAAGCAACATAACAGATGAACTCTGTGTCAATGTTCTTTTAGGCCTGGCCAAGTTCCTCATTCACAAAAACAGAATGCAAAAATGCTCCCCAAATTTTAATTTCTTCATAAACGATTTTGAATTATAAAAAAAAATCCTTAAAACTTATGGAAAAATCCAAAAACTAAAAAATATACAGTTACCCATGTCTGAGATTCCTTTTTTTGGAAAAAAAGAAAAACAACTTAATTACATGTTATATTCCCCTTGCAATTTTTTTTTCGTTTTAATTTTTTATTTGTCTATCTATTGATTTAATTATTTCCTTTTAATTTCTTTTTTTGTCTAGCACTGTAAATTTCTCACAAACCGTTAACACTATTAACTTCTGATTACATACAGAACAAATGTCCTTATGTCCGTTGCTTCCTCATCCCTGGTTGTTTCATTGACATTCAGTTCTACCTTGCCATGTTTATTTGTACATTTGTATATTTGTGTGTACTATTTATGTTCAATTAAAAACAGTTTGATGTCTGAGATTCCTTGTGAACGGCCAACTTAATTACATGTTGTATTCCCCTTGCAATTTTTTTTTTAGTTTTTAATTTTATTTTTCTATCTATTTATTTAATTATTTCCTTTTAATTTTCTGTTTTTGTCTGGCATTAAAAATTTCTCGCAAACCGTTAACACTATTAACTTCTGATTACATACAGAACGAATGCCCTTATGTCCCCCCCCCCCCCGTCCCCCCCGCTTTTTCCTTACGGTGGCAGACACTGAGATCAAAAGCAAATGGGTGTCATTGTAATGCAGTAACAGGGTGATAACAGCCGTGTTTGAAGTGTGTAGGGGCTTATAGGAGAGCAGAAGCACGTCACGCTATTCGCCTGAGTTCGGAGGATCGGGAGTACCTGGTTCCGCAGCGGAGGAGCGGAGGAGCTGAGAAGCGGAGGAGCGGAGGAGATGTTTCTCTTCTCAGAGGCGGCGAGGGGGGGGGGGGGGGGGGGGGCAGGACCCCTTACCCTTATCCCCCGGACGTTTGAGTGGAGCTCCCGGACCTCCGGGCTCGCACATGCGAATGACTGGATGACAGGGAGTGCCAGGGCCTGGAGCGGATGAGCAGAGGAGAGGCGGAGGGCAGAAGCCCGGCCCAGTTCGGGAGTTCCAGGGTCCAAAGCGGGGGAGCGAAGAAGCGGAGGAGAGCAGAAGAGCAGAAGACTGGCCCGGAATTCACCGAAGTCCCGCAGATCGGGAGTTCCAGGGCCCGAGCGGAAGAGCGGAGGAGCGGAGGAGCGGAGCAAAGCGGAAGCCCGTCTTAACAACAAGGAAATTACAGATGAAGCTATAATTTCCACAGAAATCTTTAAATTCTATAGCCACCTATACACTTCGACATTATCAAAAAGCGATTGTGACTCCTTTCCAACAAATATTCCTCAATATATCCCAAAAATAAACAACAACAAACAACATATGTTTGTTTTGTATATGTTTATATATAAACAACAAAAAATATACAGTTTGATGTCTGAGATTCCTTGTGAATCGCCAACTTAATTATATGTTGTATTCCCCTTGCAATCTTTTTTCGTTTTAATTTTTTATTTGTCTATCTATTGATTTAATTATTTCCTTTTAATTTATTTTTTTGTCTAGCATTGTAAATTTCTCACAAACCGTTAACACTATTAACTTCTGATTACATACAGAACGAATGTCCTTGATGCGTTTAAGTTTGCAGCTTCTTCGTTTTCCATGTTTCGGAAGGAATTCACAAGTTTGCCTTGTTTGAATCGTCTTTTATTTTCTTCTTCACAGCTCCGGGAATCAACATCGGTTAGCCATGGGACATGTACAGTACAGAGTGAGGGAAAAATTCCCGCCAGCACCGCTATACCAAAAAAAAAACACTGACGTAGAAGTTAACGTCAAGTTAGCTGAACAGTCGCGAAAAACTAAAACAAGTCCCAAACCTTGTCATAAAGTGCCATGCATTTCCTGAGAGTAGATACAAATACAACATATGTATACTAGAATGTAAACTCAAATAAAACTAATGAGATCACCTATCTCAACACCCCCTCTTGATCTCAACATCCAAAAAAAAACTTTGGACATTTTAATTTCCAAAGAACCACTTTTTGAATTTTTCTATTTTTACCTTTGTCATGAGTTTTGTCGAGATGTCTGCCAACATGTCCTCTGATGGACAATAGATAAGATTTATTTAACCCTCACTGAGTGCTTCACGAATGAAATGATATTTTACATCAATGTGTTTTGACCTTTGTCTGTTTACAGGATTCTTACTCAGTGCGATGGCCCCCTGATTGTCTCCGTAGATTGTTGTGCAACTGTACATTTTGTTTTCCATACCGTTTAACAGTTGAGACAGGTACATGTTTTCTTGTGCGGTGGTGGCTCGGCCGATGTATTCAGCCTCACATGTTGACAGGGCCACTGTGGGCTGTTTCCTTGACTTCCATGCAATGGCTGGGCCTTGTTTTGTTAAACTGAAACAGTAGCCTGTAGTGCTACGTCTGTCTTCTACAGATGATGCCCAGTCTGAATCACTGTAAGCTATCAGGTTCAAATCCTCCTTATTTGTCTTGAAACTTAGTTCATAATCAGCTGTCCCCTTCAAATACCTCAGAACATGTTTTGCAGCTACTAAGTTTTCTACTTTTGGCATTGCCAGATTCTGTGATAGTTTGCTCACTATCCAGCTGATATCAGGTCTGGTGCAAGTCATGGCATAAATAAGACTGCCTACAATCTCACGATATTCTTTGGGGTCGACAGGTTCACTTTGCTCATTTTCATCAGCTACAGGGATGCCCTCTAATTTTTGCTCACTTGGAGTAGATCTTGCTTTACATTCTGACATTCCAAATCTCTCTAGCATTTTTAGGATGTACTTTGATTTCATCCCCCTTTTGTTCAAATTGTATGCCCAAAAAATATGATAGTTTCCCCAGGTCTTTCATGTTGAACTTGAATTTCATGTTCTGTTTAAATGTGCTGAGTGCATCATTGCTGCTTGCTGCAATAATGAAATCTTCTTCTTCTTCTTTCGGCTTTTCCCGTCAGGGGTCGCCACAGCGAGTCAACCTTCTCCATCTAACCCTATTCTCTGTATCTTCCTCTCTCACACCAGCTACCTTCATATCCTCTCTCACTACGTCCATAAATCTTCTCTTTGGTCTTCCTCGAGACCTATTGCCTGGCAGCTCCATTTCCAGCATCCGTCTACCAATATATTCACTATCTCTTCTCTGTACATGACCGAACCATCTCAGTCTGGCTTCTCTGACCTTCTCTCCAAAACATCAAACATGTGCCGTCCCTCTGATAGACTCATTCCTGATCCTATCCATCCTGGTCACTCCCAAAGAGAACCTCAACATCTTCATCTCTGCAACCTCTAGTTCTGTCTGCTGTCTTTTGGTCATTGGAACAGTTTCTAGTCCAAATATCATCGCTGGTCTCACCACTGTCTTGTACACCTTTCCTTTTATTCTGGCCGATAGTCTTCTATCACATAGTACCCCTGACACTTTTCTCCAGCCATTCCAACCTGCTTGGACCCGTCTCTTCACCTCTTTTACGCACTCTCCGTTGCTCTGGACTGTTGACCCTAAGTACCTGAAATCCTCCAGCTTCTTGATCTCCACTCCCTGTAGCCTCACCGCTCCACCCGAGTTCCTCTCGTTCACACACATATATTCTGTCTTGCTGTGACTAACTTTCATTCCTCTCCTTTCCAGAGCATACCTCCACCTCTCTAGATTTTCCTCTACCTGTTGTCTGCTCTCACTACAGATCACAATGTCATCCGCAAACATCATGGTCCATGGGGATTCCTGTCTAACCTCATCTGTCAGCCTACCCATCACCATTGCGAACAAGAAGGGGCTCAGAGCTGATCCCTGATGGAGTCCCACCTCCACCTTGAACTTCTCGGTTACCCCTACAGCACACCGTACCAGTGTCTCACAGCTGGCATACATGTCCTGCACCAGTCTAACATACTTCTCTGCCACTCCAGACTTCCTCATACAATACCAGAGCTCCTCTCTTGGCACCCTGTCATATGCTTTTTCTAGGTCTACGAAAACGCAATGCAGCTCCCTCTGGCCTTCTCTGTACTTTTCTATTAGCATTCTCAACGCAAATACTGCATCTGTAGTACTCTTCCTAGGCATGAAGCCATACTGCTGTTCACAAATGCTGATTTCTGCTCTCAGTCTAGTTTCCACTACTCTTTCCCATAACTTCATTGTATGGCTCATCAACTTTATCCCTCTGTAGTTGCCACAATTCTGCACATCCCCTTTATTCTTAAAAATAGGCACCATCACACTTTGTCTCCATTCTTCAGGCATCTTCTCACTCTCTAAGATCCTGTTGAATAATCTAGTCAGAAAATCTACCGCTGCCTCTCCTAGACACTTCCACACCTCCACAGGTATATCATCAGGACCAACTGCTTTTCCACTCTTCATCCTCTTCAATGCCTTCCTCACTTCACTTTTACTCATTTTTGCTACTTTGTGGTCTACAATAATCACCTCTTCTACCCTTGCCTCTCTTTCATTTTCCACATTCATCAGCTCTTCAAAGTACTCTTTCCATCTTCCTGTCACTCTTCTAGCATCTGTCAATACATTTCCCTCTCTGTCCTTTATCACCCGGACCTGCTGTACATCCTTTCCATCTTTATCTCTCTGTTTCGCCAACTTGTATAGATCATTTTCAGCCTCCTTACTATCCAACCGAGCATACAAGTCATCATAAGCCCTTTGTTTTGCCTTTGCTACCTCTATCTTTACCTTTCGCCGCATCTCCCTGAACTCCTGTCTGTTCTCTTCAGTCCTCTCAGTATCCCACTTCTTCTTCGCTAACCATTTTCTCTGTATACACTCCTGCACTTCCTCATTCCACCACCAAGTCTCCTTATCTACTTTCCTTCCAGATGACACACCAAGTACTCTTCTACCTGTCTCCCTGATCACACTAGCTGTTGTTGTCCAATCATCTGGAAGCTCTCCCTGACCACCCAGACCCTTTCTCAACTCCTCCCTGAAAACCATGCAACACTCTGCTGCAATAATTAAATCATCTACCCAAAGCAAACCTTCTCCACGGCTCTAAACTCGTTCGTCGCCGCTACTCGGGGAACACCGGATGGCTTTCTCCCTCCGCTTCCTTACATTTTATGTCCGCTAGATGGCGGCATCCGACTGTGCACAGCGCTTGGAGCTCCAGCAGGTGATCTGGCCGCTGTGTATGAGAGGAATAAACGAGTGGGGCCGTGAGTGCAATAAATCCCCCTCCACTTCTTACATGGATGTTATCACCCTGTTACTGTATTTTAACGATACCGCTGTGTTTTCCACCTCAATGTTAAGCCGATTTTTAAACATTAAAAACCAAATTGCTCGATTCAGTGACACCGAGGCCGTGAGTGGAGGACTTATGGAGTTGACTCCTTCGCTTATTCATATGTGCATGTCTGGTGCTCCCGGAGCTTCACGCCGACGTCACGGGGATCCGTGTCCGAAGAAGGTGCACCTTGGCCGGTCTGCGGGATCCTGTTGACCGGAAGCTGAGACTGGCCCTTGGAAATAAAACGGAAAATAATTAAGAGCATATTTCTCAGTTAACAACGCCCCCACTTGCTCTCATATTATTGGTATCTTTGCCCATTTACATCAAAATAAAATACTCATGACCCAAACAACAAACAACAACTTTGAAAAATTCAACAACTTAAACTGTGATGCAGGCTTTGTCATAACATGTGCCGGCATCTCTTGTGTTGGACAATACTGTAGGGCTACCTTTCCACATATTTTCTTTGTGACATCTTAACACACTCTTCTGACTGACATATTTTCTGGGTATTGATTTTGATCACTTTGCCCATGTCCTTCATTTTAAATCTAGCTGTAAGCATGATTTTCACCTCTTTCATTACTTCCTCATCACTCGCAGCTATGATTAAATCATCTACCCATATTATGATGATGACCTTGTCATTTTGGTTTTCTTTGACATAAACACAATGATCTGCTTCATTCTGAATAAAGTCATTGTCAATCAAGTAAGAATGGAGCATCAGATCCCAATGACGACCGGCTTGTTCAGGGACGTATAGTGACTTTTTAAGTTTACACACCAGCTTCTGTTTTTTATTTGTCACTTCATACCCTTCTGGTTGTTCTACACAGAGCTCACAATCTATGGGTGCATGAAGATAGGCTGTCTTTACATCCATTTGGTGTAAGAACAAATTTTCCGGAACTGATTTCTGCATAAACACCCTCACACTTGTCATATTTGCTGTTGGAGAAAATGTTTCCTCGAAATCCGTGCCATACTTTTGACTGTAGCCCTTAGCAACATAACGAGCTTTATATTTGTTTGTGCCATCTTCATTTCTTTTTAGCGCATACGCCCCCCACCCCCCACCCCCACCCCCACTGCACACTTGCCTTGGGGTAGCTGTGTTAGGGTAAAAGTGTTCTTCTCTCTCAATTACTCCATCTCTTCGTCCATAGATTTCATCCACTTGTCAGCATTGAGGGAACTCCTTGCCTCTTTAAATGTCTAACTGATCATCATCATCATCATCATCATCATCATCATCATCATCATCATCATCATCATCATCATCATCATCATCATTATCATCATCATCCTGGTCTGAGCTCATCTCTGTCTGGGTTTGTTGCTCTGGAGATGGGTTCGACACAAATTTTAGCAGTCTGTTTTAGTACTCTTTCACTATTTGGATAATATACAAAATAAGCTGGACTATTTTTGTCATATCCAATGAAAACTCCTTTCTCACCTCTTGAGTCAAGTTTCTTTTTGTTGTGCTTGTATGCATAGCACACAGCACCAAACTTTTGCATTTGTGACACATTTGGTTTCTTTCCCGTCGAGCCGAAACGCCCCCCCCCCCCCCCCCCACCACCACCACCACACACACATTAGCTCCTCCATTCATTCACATGTACACGCCGGCTGCTCCGGGAGCTCCACGCCGACGTTTCGGTGATCGATGTCCGCAGAAGGTGCACCATTGCCGGCCTGCGGTATCCTGTAGACCCCCCCCCTCCATACACACATGCAATACGCCTTGAAACGCATCGCTCGCACCGACGCGGGGAATCCTTTACCCTACTTCCACAGCAACGGCGAGAATCACATTGCGTCGGCCGCCGTGAGGAAGAGGGGGGGGGGGGCATTAAGGGGGGGAGAGAGAGAGACATGGAGATTTTCTCAGCCTCTCATTCTTTTTTTTTTTTTTTTTAATTGAACATAAATAGTACACACAAATATACAAATGTACAAATAAACATGGCAAGGTAGAACTGAATGTCAATGAAACAACCAGGCATGAGGAAGCAAAGGACATAAGGACTGTTGAGATAGGTGATCTCATTAGTTTTATTTGAGTTTACATTCTAGTATACATATGTTTTATTTGTATCTACTCTCAGGAAATGTATGGCACTTTATGACAAGGTTTGGGACTTGTTTTAGTTTTTCGCGACTGTTCAGCTAACTTGACGTTAACTTCTACGTCAGTGTTCTTTTTTTGGTATAGCGGTGCTGGCGGGAATTTTTCCCTCACTCTGTACTGTACATGTCCCATGGCTAACCGATGTTGATTCCCGGAGCTGTGAAGAAGAAAATAAAAGACGATTCAAACAAGGCAAACTTGTGAATTCCTTCCGAAACATGGAAAACGAAGAAGCTGCAAACTTAAACGCAACAGGTTATGGGCCCAGGCAACGAACAAAAGGAGGAAGATGGCAACGTTTGGTTTTCGATGGAGACGAAAACAACTACGAGCTTTGGGAAGTAAAGTTTCTGGGACACATGCGACTCGAAGGTTTGAAAGAGACAATACTTTCAACTGTTGAGCCCGACCCAGATAAAAATGCAGAATGCTACGCTGAGCTTATCCAGTTCCTCGATGATAAAAGTCTATCATTGGTAATGAGGGAAGCCGCAGATGACGGTCGAAAAGCTTTGAAAATATTACGGGATCATTACGCCAGCCAGGGTAAGCCCAGAATTATTTCCCTGTACAGCGAACTATGCTCACTCAAGAAGGAACCCGACGAAACAATAACAGATTACATTATCAGAGCAGAAAAGGCAGTCACCGCTCTGAGAAACACAAAACAGGTGATAAGTGATGAGCTGATGATCGCTATGGTTATGAAAGGGCTTCCAGAACCGTACAAGCCCTTCGTCATTCACGTAACTCAGAGCAGTGAAGAAATGACGTTTATTCAGTTCAAGAGTAAACTAAGAAGTTATGAAGAGACTGAAAAGTTTGACAGCAAAACCAAATCAGACAATGTAATGAAAGTGGACATGTCAACGGTGATCTGCTATGGATGTGGAAACCGTGGCCGTATGGCAAAAGCTTGTCACCAAAAATCAGGGCCAAAATGGTGCAGCTATCACAGAAGCACAACCCACACCGATGAGACATGCAGAAGAAAATCCAAGCCCAAAGAAGACTCGGTCAAACAAAACACAGACATCCAAGACAAAGATAAGGAAGATGAGCAAACTTTTGTATTCAAGGTCAGTCAAAAAGTCCCTCCGGAAAATATCAGAAAAAATGGACTGATGGTAGACTGTGGCGCTACATCACACATCATAACACAAGAAGACAAATTCACAAGATTTGATGAGTTTTTCAACCCAAACAAACATTACATCGAGCTAGCAGACGGGACCAGAAGAAACAAAGTGGCACTAAAAAGAGGTGATGCAGAAGTGTTACTCCAGGACATTGAAGGAAAACCTGTCCTGGTAACCTTAAGGGGAGCCTTATTCATCCCATCATATCCTCAGGACTTCATATCGGTGAAGGCAGCCACAGCTGATGGAGCCAGCGTGATATTCAAAGAAGGAGAGAACAGATTCATAACCAAAGAAGGAACAATTTTCAGCATTGAGGAATGTGACAGACTCTACTACATAAGAACGGTAAATTATCAACAACTTTATGATGATACAGTAAATGACATGATGTCCAGGGATAAAGTAAACTGAACTTGTGATGTCAAAACATGGCATGAGATTATGAGACACCGCAATGTAAAAGATGTATTAAAATGACCAAACTTAGTCGAGGGTATGAAGATTACAGGTCAGACCAAGGTAGACTGTAACGTAGACTGTAACGTATGCACGGAGGGAAAATTCACAAATAGCAGAAACAGGCAAGCTGATGCAAAAGCTGATGCACCCCTAAAAATGGTACACGCTGACTTATCAGGCCCGATTGAACCAGCTGGTCAAGAAGGGCATAAGTATGTAATTTCATTCACAGATGATTATTCAGGGGCAGTATTTGTATATTTTCTCAAATACAAGAGTGAAGCTACATTAGCAACAGAGAAGTTCCTTGCTGACAGTGCAGCGTATGGTCGTGTCAAATGTATCAGGTCAGACAACGGGACTGAATTCACAGGAAATGCTTTTCAATCTCTTCTAAGGGAGAAAGGCATAAGACATGAAACATCATCCCCATACTCTCCCCATCAAAATGGGACAGCAGAAAGATAATGGAGGACCCTTTTTGAAATGGCAAGGTGTATGCTAATAGAAAAAGGATTACCAAAGGTTTTGTGGCCTTATGCTGTCCAGACCGCTGCCCATATTCGAAATAGATGTTACAATGACAGACTCGAAAATACCCCATACTTCATGTTAACAGGGAGAAAGCCAAATCTCTCAAAAATGTGGATATTCGGAACTGAGTGTTCTGCATACAAACATGACACTAAGAAATTAGATCCCAGATGTGAAAGAGGAATATTTGTGGGATACAGTAAGAAAAGCCCTTCATACCTGGTCTATAATCCACTTACAGAAAAAGTGGCAAAACAGAGACTGGTGAAATTGATCAAAAAGGGAAGAATTGAACAACAAACACAAACTGATGATTATGAGACAGAAATCCAGGGATATGAAGGCACAGAATCTACAGATGAAACCAGTATTGCTGTGTCACAAAGTGAAAATAAAACAGACAACCATATACAAAATGAGGATGAGAGTACTAACGCAGATGTGTCACATGACGAAGAAACAGCAGAAAATGTCCAAAATGAAAAAGAGACGAGGTCAGACATAAAACCCAGATATAATCAAACCAGTCGCTATCCTAGACGAAAAAGGGTCGTTCCAAGGTATTTAGAGGATGATCAGACAGACTATATTAACAATGATAAAAATCATACAACTATTGATTACTGTTACAGGACTGTGTGCGGAGTCCCACAGAATTATAGTGAAGCACTGAAGTCACCACTGGCACCCGGGTGGAATTGTGCCATGAGGGAAGAGATTGACTCGATTAAATAGAATGACACATTTGAACTGACAACTTTACCTGAAGGGAGAAAAGTAATTGGAGGAAAATGGGTATTTGCCCTTAAAGAAAATGCTGAAGGAGGACAAATATTTAAGGCCAGATATGTAGCTAAGGGTTACAATCAAACAGAAGCCATAGACTACTATGGAACTTTTGCACCGACAGCTAACATTACATCAGTGCGGGCACTAATGCAGATAGCCGTACAAAATAACCTCATTGTCCATCAAATGGATGTTAAGACGGCATATTTACATGCTCCTATACATGAGGAGATTTTCTTGGAACAACCAGAAGGGTTTGAAATGATGTCAGAAACAGGAGAGAAACTAGTGTATAGATTAAAGAAATCTCTTTATGGCCTGAAACAATCAGGAAGAAACTGGTATGAACTCCTTAATGACCATTTAGAACAGGACAACTTTGTGAGAAATCTCTCTGACCACTGTGTGTACAGAAAACAGACGGAAAATGGTGACAAAATCATTGTAATAATTTGGGTAGATGATTTAATTATTGCAGCAAGCAGCAATGATGCACTCAGCACATTTAAACAGAACATGAAATTCAAGTTCAACATGAAAGACCTGGGGAAACTATCATATTTTTTGGGCATACAATTTGAACAAAAGGGGGATGAAATCAAAATGAACCAGACAAAGTACATCCTAAAAATGCTAGAGAGATTTGGAATGTCAGAATGTAAAGCAAGATCTACTCCAAGTGAGCAAAAATTAGAGGGCATCCCTGTAGCTGATGAAAATGAGCAAAGTGAACCTGTCGACCCCAAAGAATATCGTGAGATTGTAGGCAGTCTTATTTATGCCATGACTTGCACCAGACCTGATATCAGCTGGATAGTGAGCAAACTATCACAGAATCTGGCAATGGCAAAAGTAAAAAATGTAGTAGCTCCAAAACATGTTCTGAGGTTTTTGAAGGGGACAGCTGATTATGAACTAAGTTTCAAGACAAATAAGGAGGATTTGAACCTGATAGCTTACAGTGATTCAGACTGGGCATCATCTGTAGAAGACAGACGTAGCACTACAGGCTACTGTTTCAGTTTAACAAAACAAGGCCCAGCCATTGCATGGAAGTCAAGGAAACAGCCCACAGTGGCCCTGTCAACATGTGAGGCTGAATACATCGGCCGAGCCACCACCGCACAAGAAAACATGTACCTGTCTCAACTGTTAAACGGTATGGACAACAAAATGTACAGTTGCACAACAATCTACGGAGACAATCAGGGGGCCATCGCACTGAGTAAGAATCCTGTAAACAGACAAAGGTCAAAACACATTGATGTAAAATATCATTTCATTCGTGAAGCACTCAGTGAGGGTTAAATAAATCTTATCTATTGTCCATCAGAGGACATGTTGGCAGACATCTTGACAAACTCATGACAAAGGTAACAATAGAAAAATTCAAAAAGTGGTTCTTTGGAAATTAAAATGTCCAAAGTTTTTTTTTGGATGTTGAGATCAAGAGGGGGTGTTGAAATAGGTGATCTCATTAGTTTTATTTGAGTTTACATTCTAGTATACATATGTTGTATTTGTATCTACTCTCAGGAAATGCATGGCACTTTATGACAAGGTTTGGGACTTGTTTTAGTTTTTCGCGACTGTTCAGCTAACTTGACGTTAACTTCTACGTCAGTGTTTTTTTTTTGGTATCGCGGTGCTGGCGGGAATTTTTCCCTCACTCTGTACTGTACATGTCCCATGGCTAACCGATGTTGATTCCCGGAGCTGTGAAGAAGAAAATAAAAGACGATTCAAACAAGGCAAACTTGTGAATTCCTTCCGAAACATGGAAAACGAAGAAGCTGCGAACTTAAACGCAACAGTTTGGTTGTGGATGCGTTTCGGCTAATGCTATTAGCACAGCTATGATGAGTTAAGGTGTGTTTGTGTGTGTGTGTGTGTGTGTGTGTCTGTGTGTGTGTGTGTGTGCGTGTGTGTGAGTGTGAATTTGTTTAGGTGGGGGGGGGTCGCGGACAGGGAGTACCGGGGCCTCGAGCGGATGAGCTGAGGAGCGGAGGAGGGCAGAAGCCTGGCCCGTGATTCGCTTATGTCCAGCGGTTCGGGAATTCCAGGGCCCAAAGCGGAGGAGCGATGGAGCTGAGAAGCGGAGGAGCGGAGGTAATGTTTCTCCTCTCAGAGGCGGGGAAGTTTGGGGGCAGAAGAACCCCTTAGACTGGCTAATGTGAGCATACTCCGGACATAGATCCCCCGGACGTATGATTGGAGCTCTCGGACCATTGGGCACACACATGTGAATGAGTGGATGAGCTAATGTTTGTTTGGTTGTGGATGCGTTTCGGCTAATGCTATTAGCACAGCTATGATGAGTTAAGGTGTGTGTGTATGTGTGTGTGTGTGTGTGTGTGTTTGTGTGTTTTTGTGTGTGTGTGAGTGTGTTTGTGTGTGTATGTGTGAGAGTTTGTTTAGGTGGGGGGGGGGAGTACCAGAGCCCATACAGGAGGAGCGGTGGAGCTGAGAAGCGGAGGTAATTTTTCTCCTCTCAGAGGCGGGGAAGCTTGGGGGCAGAAGAACCCCTTAGACCGGCCAATGTGAGCCTTCTTCGGACATAGATCACCCGGACGTATGACTGGAGCTCCCGTACCTCTAGGCACACACATATGTGAATGAGTGGATGAGCTAATGTTTGTTTTGTTGTGGATACGTTTTGGCCAATGCTATTAGCACAGCTATGATGAGTTCAGGTGTGTGTGTGTGTGTTTGTGTGTTTGTCTGTGTGTGTGTATGTGTGTGTGTGTGTGTGTGCGTGTGTTTATCTGTGTGTGAGAGTTTGTTTTGGTGGGTGGGGGGGGGGGGGGTGTTCCCGCGGACAGGGAGTACCAGGGCCTGGAGCGGATGAGGTGAGGAGCGGAGGAGGGCAGAAGCCCGGACCGTGATTCGCTTATGTTCAGCGGTTCGGGAGTTCCAGGGCCCAAAGCGGAGAAGCGGAGGACAGCAAAAGCCCTGTCCGCAATTCACCTGAGTCTGGCGGATCGGTAGTACCTGGTTCCGCAGCGGAGGAGCGGAGGAGCGGAGGAGCGGAGGAGCGGAGCAAAGCGGAAGACCGTCTTAATAACAAGGAAATTACAGATGAGGCTATAATTTCCACAGAAATCTTTAAATTCTATCGCCACCTATACACTTCGACATTGTCAAAAAGCGATTGTGACTCCTTTCCAACAAATATTCCTCAACATATCCCAAAAATAAACAACAACAAACAATATATGTTTGTTTTGTATATGTTTATATATAATCAACAAAAAATATACAGTTTGATATCTGAGATTCCTTGTGAGTCGCCAACTTAATTACATGTTGTACTCCCCTTGCAATCTTTTTTTCGTTTTATTTTTTTATTAGTCTATCTATTGATTTAATTATTTCATTTTAATTTCTTTTTTTGTCTAGCATTGTAAATTTCTCACAAACCGTTAACACTATTAACTTCTGATTCCATACAGAACGAATGTCCTTATGTCCTTTGCTTCCTCATGCCTGGTTGTTTCATTCACATTCAGTTCTACCTTGCCATGTTTATTTGTACATTTGTATAGTTGTGTGTACTATTTATGTTCAATTCAAAAAAAAAAAAAAAAGAATGAGAGGCTGAGAAAATCTCCATGTCTCTCTCTCCCCCCCCCCTTAATGCCGCCCCCCCCCCTTCCTCACGGCGGCCGACGCAACGCGATTCTCGCCGTTGTTGTGGAAGTAGGGAAAAGGATTCCCCGCGTCGGTGCGAGCGATGCGTTTCAAGGCGTATTGCATGTGTGTATGGGGGGGGGGGGTCTACAGGACACCGCAGACCGGTAATGGTGCACCTTCTCCGGACATCGATCACCGAAACGTCGGCGTGGAGCTCCCGGAGCAGCCGGCGTGTACATGTGAATGAATGGAGGAGCTAATGTGTGTGGGGTGGTGGTGGTGGTGGTGTGGGGGGGGGGGCGTTTCGGCTAATGCTATCAGCACAGCTATGATTATCCCCAGAACGCTGAGAACGAGCTCCCGGAACTCCAGACATGCGTATATAAAAGAGTGGAATTAAGGTGTGTGTGAGTGTGTGTGTGTGTGTGTGTGTGTGTGTGTGTGTGTGTGTGTGTGTGTGTGTGTGTGTGTGTGTGTGTGTGTATGTGTGTGTGTGTGTGTGTGTGTATGTGTGGGACAGAAATAATGTCGGGGACAGAAATTGTTATTAGCCTGCTGGCAGATGACACAACTTTAGTTTTGAAAAATGAACATCAAGTCCCAATAAGCGTTGAAAAAATTAAAACATTCTACAAGGCTTCAGGATTGTCATTAAACTTAAAGAAATGCAAACTTCTTGAGCTGCATGACTCACCACTAAAGGAAATCAGCAATGTTCCTATCAAATCAGAAATAAAATACTTGAGCATTTTCCTATCTAAGGACCAAAAGTTAAATCAGTCCAGGAACATTGAATCTAAACTGAATCAAAGTAAAGCTAAATTGAATATATGGCTCCAAAGAGATTTATCAATATTAGGCCCAATATATTTGACTAAAATGGAATGTTTATCCAGATGTATATACCCAGTGTATTCCAATGCTGCTCCAAATCAACTCATAAAATCTATTAACCAAATAAATTTCAACTTTATCTGGAGGAACAAACCACACCATCTAAAAAAATCACATATGGGGAAAGAAACAAGTGACGGAGGGCTGAAAGTGATAGAGTTGGACTGCCTGAATGGGACATTGAAGGTGAACTGGTTGAAATCCTGGATCAAACATCATCATTTTTTCTGGTATTGTACTCCAAACTACTTATTCAACATAGTCGGCAGCCTAAGTCTTCTACTTATCTCTGACTTGGATATCAACAAGATTCCTGTCCAATTTTCAGAGTTCCATAAACAAATACTATTATACTGGAAAATGATATATGTACACAATTTCTCACCACACAGTACAATAATTTGGAACAATCGATATGTACTGCATGGCAACAAACCTCTGTTTTACAAGGAATGCTTTGAGAAAGGTATATGGTCAATAATTGACTTGATGGATGACAATGGCAGTCGTCTAGACTATGAACAGTTCTGTACTACACACAGATTTAAGCCTCCCATATTAGAGTTGATAAAGTTACGAAACGCACTGCCTCGACAATTTGTATTCCTGACCAAAAATATAATGACGCACCGAACCGTACAACCACAGTTACCCCGACTATCACTCCAGGGAATCTCAATTCCGGACAGAAAGTGCACCAACTCCTTTATTAGGACATGTTTCACAGGAAACTTATTCCCTGGACGTCAAAACAAAAATAATATTTGAAATGAATTTGATAAGGAATCGATTGCCACGCTGCGAACTATGTATCTGACTCTACCCATACCCCCCAAGGCACAAAGAAACCCACTTCTAAATTATGAATGACATCTACCCATCTAAGGAATTATTGAGGGTACGCTTTACTTTTGAAGATAATATTTGTACATTTTGTGAAGACAACATTGAAACCACTGACCATATATTTTTTCTCATTCTCATTCCATCGTCACCAGTTTCCCTCTCAAAAGATGATATCACATTTGGTTTACTTATAAGCAACATAACAGATGAACTCCGTGTCAATGTTCTTTTAGGCCTGGCCAAGTTCTTCATTCACAAAAACAGAATGCAAAAATGCTCCCCAAATTTTAATTTCTTCATAAACGATTTTGAATTATAAAAAAAAATCCTTAAAACTTATGGAAAAATCCAAAAACTAAAAAATATACAGTTACCCATGTCTGAGATTCCTTTTTTTTGAAAAAAAAAAAACAAAAAACAAAAAAAAAACTTAATTACATGTTATATTCCCCTTGCAATTTTTTTTTCGTTTTAATTTTTTATTTGTCTATCTATTGATTTAATTATTTCCTTTTAATTTCTTTTTTTGTCTAGCACTGTAAATTTCTCACAAACCGTTAACACTATTAACTTCTGATTACATACAGAACAAATGTCCTTATGTCCGTTGCTTCGTCATCCCTGGTTGTTTCATTGACATTCAGTTCTACCTTGCCATGTTTATTTGTACATTTGTATATTTGTGTGTACTATTTATGTTCAATTAAAAACAGTTTGATGTCTGAGATTCCTTGTGAACGGCCAACTTAATTACATGTTATATTCCCCTTACAATTTTTTTTTTTAGTTTTTAATTTTATTTTTCTATCTATTTATTTAATTATTTCCTTTTAATTTTCTTTTTTGTCTAGCATTAAAAAATTCTCGCGAACCGTTAACACTATTAACTTCTGATTACATACAGAACGAATGCCCTTATGTCTCCCGTCCCCCCCCGCTTTTTCCGTACGGTGGCAGACACTGAGATCAAAAGCAAATGGGTGTCATTGTAATGCAGTAACAGGGTGATAACAGCCGTGTTTGAAGTGTGTAGGGGCTTATAGGAGAGCAGAAGCACGTCACGCTATTCGCCTGAGTTCGGAGGATCGGGGGCACCAGGGCCCATAGCGGAGGAGCAGAGGAGTTGAGAAGCGGAGGAGCGGAGTTATGTTTCTCTTCTCAAAGGCGGGGAAGCTTGGGGGCAGCAGGACCCCTTAGACCGGCCAATGTGAGCCTTCTCCCGACATAGATCACCCGGACGTATGACTGGAGCTCCCGTACCTCTGGGCACACACATATGTGAATGAGTGGATGAGCTAATGTTTGTTTTGTTGTGGATACGTTTCGGCCAATGCTATTAGCACAGCTATGATGAGTTCAGGTGTGTGTGTGTGTGTGTGTGTGTGTGTGTGTGTGTGTGTGTATGGGTGTGTGTCTGTGTGTGTGTGTGTGTGTGTGTGTGTGTGTGTGTGTGTGTGTGTGTGTGTGTGTGTGTGTGTGTGTGAGAGTTTGTTTTGGTGGGTGGGGGGGGGTTCCCGCGTACTGGGAGTACCAGGGCCTGGAGCGGATGAGGTGAGGAGCGGAGGAGGGCAGAAGCCCGGACCGTGATTCGCTTATGTCCAGCGGTTCGAGAGTTCCAGGGCCCAAAGCGGAGGAGCGGAGGACAGCAAAAGCCCTGTCCGCAATTCACCTGAGTCTGGCGGATCGGTAGTACCTGGTTCCGCAGCGGAGGAGCGGAGGAGTTGAGAAGCGGAGGAGCGGAGGAGCGGAGATGTTTCTCTTCTCAGAGGCGGCAAGGGGGGGGGAGCAGGACCCCTTACCCGTATCCCCCGGACGGTTGAGTGGAGCTCCCGGACTTCCGGGCACGCACATGCGAATGACTGGATGACAGGGAGTGCCAGGGCCTGGAGCGGATGAGCAGAGGAGAGGCGGAGGGCAGAAGCCCGGCCCAGTTCGGGAGTTCCAGGGTCCAAAGCGGGGGAGCGAAGAAGCGGAGGAGAGCAGAAGAGCAGAAGACTGGCCCGGAATTCACCGAAGTCCCGCATATCGGGAGTTCAAGGGCCCGGAGCGGAAGAGAGGAGGAGCGGAGGAGCGGAGGAGCGGGGGAGCGGAGGAGCGGAGGAGCGGAGGAGCGGAGGAGCGGAGGAGAGCGGAAGCCCGGCCAACAATTCGCCTGAGTCCCGCGGAGAGGGGGTACCAGGGCCTGGAGCCTGATTCGCTTATGTCCAGCAGTTCAGGAGTACCAGGGTCAGGAGCGGAGGAGCGGAGGAGCGGATGAGCAGAAGAACGTTTAAGCGGTGGAGCGGAGGAGCGGATGAGCGGAGGAGAGTGGAATCCGGCCGACATCTCGCCTGAGTCCCGCGGAAAGGGAGTCCCAGGGCCTGGAGCCTGATTCGCTTATGGCAAGCAGTTCAGGAGAACCGGGCCCAGAGCGGAGGAGCGGAGGAGCGGAGGAGCGGAGGAGCGGAGGAGCGGAGGAGAGCGGAAGCCCGGCCAACAATTCGCCTAAGTCCCGCGGAGAGGGAGTACCAGGGCCTGGAGCCTGATTCGCTATGTCCAGCAGTTCAGGAGTACCAGGGCCGGAGCGGAGGAGCGGAGGAGCGGAGGAGCGGAGGAGCGGAGGAGCGGAGGAGCGGAGGAGCGGAGGAGCGGAGGAGCGGAGGAGCGGAGGAGCGGATAAGCGGATGAGCTGAGGAGAGCGGAAGCCCGGTCGGCAATTCGCCTTAGTCCCGCGGAGAGGGAGTACCAGGTCCTGGAGCCTGATTCGCTTATGTCCAGCAGTTCAGGAGTACCAGGGCCAGGAGCGGAGGAGCGGAGGAGCGGATGAGCAAAATAACGTTTAAGCGGTGGAGCGGAGGAGCGGATGAGCGGAGGAGAGCGGAATCCGGCCGACAATTCGCCTGAGTCCCGCGGAAAGGGAGTACCAGGGCCAGAAGCGTGATTTAATGATGTTCAGCAATTCAGGAGTACCAGGCCGAGGTGCGGAGGAGCGGAGGGGCGGATGAGTGGAGGAGCGGAGGTGGGGAGGAGAGCGGAAGACCGGCCCACATTTCGCCTGAGTCCCGCGGATTGGGAGTACCAGGGCCTGGAGCCTGATTCGCTTATGGCAAGGAGTTCAGGAGTACCAGGGCCCAGAGCGGCGGAGCGGAGGAGCGGAGGAGCGGAGGGGCGGATGAGCGGAGGAGTGGAGGTGCGGAGGAGAGCGGAAGCCCGGCCCACATTTCGCCTGAGTCCCGCGGATTGGGAGTACCAGGGCCTGGAGCCTGATTCGCTTATGGCAAGCAGTTCAGGAGTACCAGGGCCTAGAGCGGAGGAGCGGAGGAGCGGAGGAGCGGAGGAGCGGAGGAGCGGAGAAGCGGAGGAGAGCGGAAGCCCGGCCGACAATTCGCCTTAGTCCCGCGGAGAGGGAGTACCAGGGCCTGGAGCCTGATTCGCTTATGTCCAGCAGTTCAGGAGTACCAGGGCCGGAGCGGTGGAGCGGAGGAGCGGAGGAGCGGAGGAGCGGAGGAGCGGAGGAGCGGAGGAGCGGATGAGCGGATGAGCGGATGAGCGGATGAGCGGATGAGCTGAGGAGAGCGGAAGCCCGGCCGGCAATTCGCCTGAGTCCCACAGAGAAGGAGTACCAGGGCCTAGAACCTGAGTCGCTTATGTCCAGCAGTTCAGGAGTACCAGGGCCAGGAGCGGAGGAGCGGAGGAGCGCAGGAGCGGATGAGCGGAGGAGCGGAGGAGCGGATGAGCGGAGGAGCGGAGGAGCGGAGGAGCGGAGGAGCGGAGGAGCGGATGAGCGGATGAGCGGATGAGCGGAGGAGCGGAGGAGCGGAGGAGCGGAGGAGAGCGGAAGGCCGGCCCACATTTCCCCTATGTCCCGCGGATTGGGAGTACCAGGGCTTGGAGCCTGATACACTTATGTCAAGCGGTCCGGAGTACCAGGGCCCGGAGCGGGGGAGCGGAAGAGCGGAGGAGCGGAGGAGAGCGGTAGCCCGGCAAACAATTCGCCTAAGTCCCGCGGAGAGGGAGTAACAGGACCTGGAGCCTGATTCGCTTATGTCTAGCAGTTCAGGAGTACCAGGGCCCGAAGCGGACGAGCGGCGGAGCGGATGAGAGGAGAAGCGGAGGAGAGCGGAAGCCCGGCCGACAATTCGCCTAAGTCCCGCGGAAAGGGAGTACCAGGGCCTGGAGCCTGATTCGCTTATGGCAAGCAGTTCAGGAGTACCAGGGCCCAGAGCGGAGGAGCGGAGGAGCGGATGAGCGGATGAGCGGTGGAGCGGAGGTGAGCGTAAGCCCGGCCGAATATTCGCCTAAGTCCCGCGGAAAGGGAGTACCAGGGCCTGGAGCCTGATTCGCTTATGTCCAGCAGTTCAGGAGTACCAGGGCCGGAACGGAGGAGCGGAGGAGCGGAGGAGCGGCGGACCGGAGGAGCGGAGGAGCGGAGGACCGGAGGAGAGCGGAATCCGGCCGACAATTCACCTGAGTCCCGCGGAAAGGGAGTACCAGGACCAGAAGCGTGATTTAATGGTATCCAGCAGTTCAGGAGTACCAGGGCTGGAGCGGAGGAGCGGACGAGCGGAGGGTTGGATGAGTGGAGGAGCGGAGGAGAGCGGAAGCCCGGCCCACTTTTTGCCTTAGTCCCGCGGATCTGGAGTACCAGGGACTGGAGCCTGATTCGCTTATGGCAAGCAGTTCAGGAGTACCAGGGCCCAGAGCGGAGGAGCGGAGGAGCGGAGGAGCGGAGGAGCGGAGGAGCGGAGGAGCCGGAATGAGCGAAAGCCCGGCCGAATATTCGCCTAAGTCCCGCGGAAAGGGAGTACCAGGGCCTGGAGCCTGATTCGCTTATGTCCAGCAGTTCAGGAGTACCAGGGCCCGGAGCGGAGGTGCGGAGGAGTGGATGAGAGGAGAAGCGAAGGAGCGGAGGAGCGGAGGAGCGGAGGAGTGGAGGAGCGGAGAAGCGGAGGAGCGGAGGAGCGGAGGAGCGGAGGAGCGGAGGAGCGGAGGTGGGGAGGAGCCGAGGAGCGGAGGAGCGGAGGAGAGCGGAATCCTGCCGACAATTCGCCTGAGTCCCGCGGAAAGGGAGTACCAGGGCCTGAAGCGTGATTTAATGATGTTCAGCAATTCAGGAGTACCAGGGCCAGGTGCGGAGGAGCGGAGGAGGGGAGGGGCGGATGAGTGGATGAGCGGAAGAGCGGAGGAGAGCGGAAGCCCGGCCAAAAATTCGCCTAAGTCCCGCGGAGAGGGAGTACCAGGGCCTGGAACCTAATTCGCTTATGTCCAGCAGTTCAGGAGTACCAGGGCCAGAACGGAGGAGCGGAGGAGCGAAGGAGCGGAGGAGAGCGGAAGCCCGGCCGGCAATTCGCCTGAGTCCCGCGGAGAGGGAGTACCAGGACCTGGAGCCTGATTCGCTTATGTCTAGCAGTTCAGGAGTACCAGGGCCCGAAGCGGAGGAGCGGCGGAGCGGATGAGAGGAGAAGCGGAGGAGAGCGGAAGCCCGGCCGACAATTCGCCTAAGTCCCGCGGATTGGGAGTACCAGGGCCCGGAATGGGGGAGCGGAGGAGCAGATGAGCAGAAGAGCGGAGGAGCGGAGGAGCGGAGGAGCGGAGGAGCGGAGGAGCAGATGAGCGGCGGAGCGGAGTTGAGCAGAAGCCCGGCCGAAAATTCGCCTAAGTCCCGCGGAGAGGGAGTACCAAGGCCTGGTACCTGATTCGATTATGTCTAGCAGTTCAGGAGTACCAGGGCCCGGAGCGGAGGAGCGGATGAGCAGAAGAACGTTTAAGTGGTGGAGCGGAGGAGCGGATGAGCGGAGGAGAGCGGAATCCGGCCGAAAATTTGCCTGAGTCCCGCGGAAAGGGAGTACCAGGGCCTGGAGCCTGAATCGCTTATGTCCTGCGGTTCCGGAGTACCAGGGCCCACAGCGGAGGAGCGGAGGAGCGGATGAGCGGATGAGCTTAGGAGAGCGGAAGCCCGGTCGACAATTCGCCTGACTCCAGCGGAGAGGGAGTACCAGGGCCATAAACGTGATTTAATGATGTTCAGCAATGCAGGTGTACCAGGGCCAGGT
The DNA here is from genome assembly GCF_037954325.1 of Fistularia commersonii. NCBI lineage: Eukaryota > Metazoa > Chordata > Actinopteri > Syngnathiformes > Fistulariidae > Fistularia > Fistularia commersonii. The sequence goes on from NW_028234011.1 coordinate 554,913, forward strand.
GCGGAGGAGCGAAGGAGCGGAGGGGCGGATGAGTGGAGGACCGGATGAGCGGAGGAGCGGAGGTGAGCGGAAGCCCGGCCGACAATTCGCCTAAGTCCCGCGGAGAAGGAGTACCAGGGCCTTGAGCCTGATTCGCTTATGTCCAGCAGTTCAGGAGTACAAGGGCCGGAACGGAGGAGCGGAGGAGCGGAGGAGCGGAGGAGCGGAGGACCGGAGGACCGGAGGACCGGAGGACCGGAGGACCGGAGGAGAGCGGAATCCGGCCGACAATTCGCCTGAGTCCCGCGGAAAGGGAGTACCAGGACCAGAAGCGTGATTTAATGATATCCAGCAGTTCAGGAGTACCAGGGCTGGAGCGGAGGAGCGGACGAGCGGAGGGTTGGATGAGTGGAGGAGCGGAGGAGAGCGGAAGCCCGGCCCACTTTTTGCCTTAGTCCCGCGGATTGGGAGTACCAGGGCCTGGAGCCTGATATGCCTATGGCAAGCAGTTCAGGAGTACCAGGGCCCAGAGAGGAGGAGCGGAGGAGCGGAGGAGCGGAGGAGCGGAGGAGCGGAGAAGCGGAGGAGAGCGGAAGCCCGGCCGACAATTCGCGTTAGTCCCGCGGAGAGGGAGTACCAGGGCCTGGAGCCTGATTCGCTTATGTCCAGCAGTTCAGGAGTACCAGGGCCGGAGCGGTGGAGCGGAGGAGCGGAGGACCGGAGGAGCGGAGGACCGGAGGACCGGAGGACCGGAGGACCGGAGGAGAGCGGAATCCGGCCGACAATTGGCCTGAGTCCCGCGGAAAGGGAGTACCAGGACCAGAAGCGTGATTTAATGATATCCAGCAGTTCAGGAGTACCAGGGCTGGAGCGGAGGAGCGGACGAGCGGAGGGGAGCGGAGGCCCGGCCGGCAATTCGCCTGAGTCCCGCTTAGAGGGAGTACCAGGGCCTGAAGCGTGATTTAATGATGTTCAACAATTCAGGAGTACCAGGGCCAGGTGCGGAGGAGCGGACGAGCGGAGGGTTGGATGAGTGGAGGAGCGGAGGAGCGGAGGAGAGCGGAAGCCCGGCCCACTTTTTGCCTTAGTCCCGCGGAAAGGGAGTACCAGGGCCTGGAGCCTGTTTCGCTTATGTCCAGCAGTTCAGGAGTACCAGGGCCGGAGCGGAGGAGCGGAGGAGTGGAGGAGCGGAGGAGCGGAGGAGAGCGGAAGCCCGGCCGACAATTCGCCTAAGTCCCGCGGATTGGGAGTACCAGGGCCTGGAGCGGGGGAGCGGAGGAGCAGATGAGCAGAGGAGCGGAGGAGCGGAGGTGCGGAGGAGGGGAGAAGCGGAAGAGATCGGAAGCCTAGCCGACAATTCTCCTGAGTCCTGCGGAAGGGGATTACCAGGGCCTTCAGCCTGAATCGCTTATGTCTAGCAGTTCAGGAGTACCAGGGCCCGGAGCGGAGGAGCGGATGAGAGGAGAAGCGGAGGAGAGCGGAAGCCCGGCCGACAATTCGCCTAAGTCCCGCGGATTGGGAGTACCAGGGCCTGGAGCGGGGGAGCGGAGGAGCAGATGAGCAGAAGAGCGGAGGAGCGGAGGAGCGGAGGAGCGGAGGAGCGGAGGAGCGGAGGTGAGCGGAAGCCCGGCCGACAATTCGCCTAAGTCACACGGATAGGGAGTACCAGGAAACTGGAGCATGATTCGCTTATGTCCAGCGGTTCGGGAGTACCAGGGCCTTGAGCGGAGGAGCGGGGGAGCGGAGGAGCGGATGAGCGGATGAGCGGAGGAGCGGAGGTGAGCGGAAGCCCGCGGATTGGGAGCACCAGGGCCTGGAGCCTTATGTGCCTATGGCAAGCAGTTCAGGAGTACCAGGGCCCAGAGAGGAGGAGCGGAGGAGCGGAGGAGCGGAGGAGCGGAGGAGCGGAGGAGCGGAGGTGAGCGGAAGCCCGGCCGACAATTCGCTTGAGTCCCGCGGAAGGGGAGTACCAGGGTCTGGAGCCTGAATCGCTTATGTCCAGCAGTTCAGGAGTACCAGGGACAGGAGCGGATGAGCGGCAGAGCGGATGAGCGGAAGAACGGAGAAGCGGTGGAGCGGAGGAGCAAAGGAGCGGAGGAGCGGAGGAGCGGATGAGAGGAGAAGCGGAAGAGAGCGGAAGCCCGGCCGACAATACACCTGAGTCCCGCGGAGAGGGAGTACCAGGGCCTGGAGCCTGATTCACCCAGGTCCAGCAGTTCAGGAGTACCAGGGCCAGTAGCGGATGAGCGGCGGAGCGGATGAGCGGAAGAACGGAGAAGCGGAGGAGCGGAGGAGCGGAGGAGCAGAGGCGCGGAGGAGCGGAGGAGAGCGTAAGCATGGACCACAATATGCCTAAATACCGGAGAAAGGGAGTACCAGGGCCTGTAGCGTGATTAAATGATGTTCAGCAGTTCAGGAGTACCAGGGCCATTGCGGAGGAGCGGAGGAGCAAAGGAGCGGAGGGGCGGATGAGTGGAGGAGCGGAGGAGAGGGGAAGCACGGTCCACATTTCGCCAGAGTCCCGCGGATTGGGAGTACCAGGGCCTTGAGCAGGTTCACTTATATCCAACGGTCAGGAGTACCAGAAACTTGAGCGGAGGAGCGGAGGAGCGGATGAGAAGAGAAGCGGAGGAGAGCGGAAGCCCGGCCGACAATTCACCTGAGTCCCGCGGAGAGGGAGTACCAGGGCCTGGAGCCTGATTCGCCCAGGTCCAGCAGTTCAGGAGTACCAGGGCCAGCAGCGGATGAGCGGCGGAGCGGATGAGCGGAAGAACGGAGAAGCGGAGGAGCGGAGGAGCGGAGGAGCGGAGGAGCGGAGGAGCGGAAGAGCAGAGGAGCGGAGGAGCGGAGGAGAGCGGAAGCCCGTCCGACAATTCGCCTGAGTCCCGCGGAAGGGGAGTACCAGGGTTTGGAGCCTGAATCGCCCAGGTCCAGCAGTTCAGGAGTACCAGGGCCAGGAGCGGAGGAGCGGAGGAGCGGAGTACCGGAGGAGCGGAGGAGCGGAGGAGCGGAGGAGCGGAGGAGCGGAGAAGCGGAGGAGCGGAGGAGAGGAGGAGCGGAAGAGCGGAGGAGCGGAGGAGTGGAGGAGAGGGGAAGCACGGTCCATATTTCGACAGAGTCCCGCGGATAGGGAGTAACAGGGCTTGGAGCCTGATTCGCTTATGTCCAGCAGTTCTGGAGTACTAAGGCCCGGAGCGGATCAGCGGCGGAGCGGATGAGTGGAAGAACGGAGAAGCGGTGGAGCGGTGGAGCGGAGGAGCGGAGGAGCAGACTTATGTTTCTCTTCTCAAAGGCGGGGAAGCTTTGGGGCAGCAGGACCCCTTAGACTGGCCAATATGAGCCTTCTATGGACATAGCTCTCCCGGACGTATGACCGGGGCTCCCGGACCTCTTGGTACATACTTGTGAATGATTGGATGAGCTAATGTTTGTTTGGTTGTGGATGCTTTTCGGCTAACGCTATTAGCACAGCTATGAAGACTTAAGGTGTGTGTGTGTCTGTGTGTGTGTGTGAGTGTCTTTGTGTGTTTGTGTGAGTGAGGTTGTTTTGGTGGGGGGGGGGGGTCGCGGACAGGGAGTACCAGTGCCAAGAGCGGATGAGCTGAGGAGCGGAGGAGGGCAGAAGCCCGGCCCGTGATTCGCTTATGTCAAGCGGTTCGGGAATTCCAGGGCCCAAAGCGGAGGAGCGGTGGAGCTGAGCTGTGTGTGTGTCTTTGTGTGTTTGTGTGTCAGTGTGTTCTTGTGTGTGTATGTGTGAGAGTTTATTTAGGTGGAGGGGGGGAGTACCAGGGCCCATAGCGGAAGAGCGGTGGAGCTGAGAAGCGGAGGAGCGGAGTAGCGGAAGTATTGTTTCTCCACTCAGAGGCGGGGAAGCTTGGGGGCAGCAGAACCCCTTAGATGGGCTAATATGAGCATTCTCCGGACATAGATCCCCCGGACGTATGATTGGAGCTCCCGGACCATTGGGCACACACATGTGAATGAGTGGAAGAGCTAATGTTTGTTTAGTTGTGGATGCGTTTCGGCTAATGCTATTAGCACAGCTATGATGAGTTAAGGTGTGCGTGTATGTGTGTGTGTGTGTGTGTGTGTGTGTGTGAGTGTGTCTTTGTGTGTGTGTGAGAGTTTGTTTAGGTGGGGGGGGGTCGCGGACAGGGAGTACCAGGGCCTCGAGCGGATGAGCTGAGGAGCAGAGGAGGGCATAAGCCCAGCCCGTGATTCCCTTATATCCAGCGGTTCGGGAGTTCCAGGGCCAAAAGCGGAAAAGCGGAGGAGCGGAGAAGCGGAGGAGTGGAGGAGAGCAGAAGCACCTCTCGCAATTCTCCTGAGTTTGCAGGATCGGGAGTACCAGGGCCAATAGCGGAGGAGCGGAGGTGTTGAGAAGCGGAGGAGCGGAGGAGCGATATTATATTTCTCTTCTCAAAGGCGGGGAAGCTTGGGGGCAGCAGGACCCCTTAGACCGGCAAATGTGAGCCTTCTCCGGACATAGATGCCCCGGACGTATGACCGGAGATCCAGGACCTCTGGGCACATACATTTGAATGAGTGGACGAGCTAATGTTTGTTTGGTTGTGGATGCGTTTCGGCTAATGCTATTAGCACAGCTATGATGACTTAAGGTGTGTGTGTGTGTGGGTGTTTGTGTGTTTGTGTGTTTTTGTGTTCTTGTGTGTGTGTGTGTGTGTGTGTGTGTTTGTGTGTGTTTGTGGATCGGGAGTACCAGGGCCTATAGCGGAGGAGCGGTGGAGCGGAGAAGCGGACCATTGGGCACACACATGTGAACGAGTGGATGAGCTAATGTTTGTTTGGTTGTGGATGCATTTCGGCTAATGCTATTAGCACAGCTATCATGACTTAATGTGTGTATTTGTGTCAGTGTGTGTGTGTGTGTGAGTGTCTTTGTGTATGTGTGTGATAGTTTGTTTTGGTAGGGGGGGGGGGGGGGGGGGGGTCACGGACAAGGAGTACCAGGGCACACACATGTGAATGAGTGGAGGAGCTAATGTTTGTTTGGTTGTGGATGCGTTTCGGCTAAAGCTATTAGCACAGCTATGAAGACTTAAGGTGTGTGTATGAGTGTATATGTGTGTCTGTGTGTGTGTGAGTGTCTTTGTGTGTGTGAGAGGCTCTTTTGGTGGGGGGGGGTCGCGGACAGGGAGTACCATAGGGCACACACATGTGAATGAGTGGATGAGCTAATATTTGTTTGGTTGTGGATGCGTTTCGGCTAATGCTATTAGCACAGCTATGATGAGTTAAGGTGTGTGTATGTGTGTGTGTGTGTGTGTGTTTGTGTGTTTTTGTGTGTGTGTGAGTGATTTTGTGTGAGAGTTTGTTTAGGTGGGGGGGGGGAGTACCAGGGCCCATAGCGGAGGAGCGGTGGAGCTGAGAAGCGGAGGAGCGGAGGAGCGGAGGTAATGTTTCTTCTCTCAGAGGCGGGGAAGCTTGGGGGCAGAAGAACCCCTTAGACGGGCTAATGTGAGCATTCTCCGGACATAGATCCCCCGGTCGTATGATTGGAGCTGCCGGACCATTGGGCACACACATGTGAATGAGTGGATGAGCTAATGTTTGTTTGGTTGTGGATGCGTTTCGGCTAATGCTATTAGCACAGCTAAGATGAGTTAAGGTGTGTGTGTGTGTGTGTGTCTGTGTGTGTGTTCGTGTGTGTGTGTGTGTGTGAGTTTGTTTAGGTGGGGGGGGGGGCGCGGACAGGGAGTACCAGGGCCTCGAGCAGATGAGCTGAGGAGCGGAGGAGGGCAGATGCCCGGCCTTGATTCGCTTATGTCCAGCGGTTCGGGAATTCCAGGGCCCAAAGCGGAGGAGCAGTGGTGCTGAGAAGCGGAGGAGCGGAGGAGCGGAGTAGCAGACGTATAGTTTCTCCTCTCAGAGGCGGGGAAGCTTGGGGGCATCAGAACCCCTTAGACGGGCTAATGTGAGCATTCTCCGGACATAGATCCCCCGAACGTATGATTGAAGCTCCCGGACCATTGGGCACACACATGTGAATGAGTGGATGAGCTAATGTTTGTTTGGTTGTGGATGCGTTTCGGCTAATGCTATTAGCACAGCTATGATGAGTTAAGGTGTGTGTGTGTGTGTGTGTGTGTCTGTTTGTTTGTTTTTGTGTCTGTGTGAGGGTGGTCATGTGTGTGTGTGTGAGAGTTTGTTTAGGTGGAGGGGGGGTACCAAGGCCCATCGCGGAAGAGCGGTGGAGCGGAGAAGCGGAGGAATGGAGGAGCGGAGGTCATTTTTCTCTTCTCAAAGGCAGAGGATGGGAAGTTTGGGGGCAGTAGGACGCTTTAGACCAGCCACTGTGAGCCTTCTCCAGATATAGATCCCCCGGACGTATGATTGGAGCTCCCGGACCATTGGGCACACACATGTGAATGAGTGGATGAGCTAATGTTTGTTTGGTAGTGGATGCGTTTCGGCTAATGCTATTAGCACAGCTATGATGAGTTAAGGTGTGTTTGTGTATGTGTGTGTGTGTGCGTGTGTGTGTTTGTGTGTTTTTGTGTGTGAGTGAGTGTGTTTAGGTGGGGGGGGGGGGTACCAGGGCCCATAGCCGAGGAGCGGTGGAGCTGAGAAGCGGAGGAGCGGAGTAGCGGAGGTATTGTTTCTCCTCTCAGAGGCGGGGAATCTTGGGAGCTATTAGCACAGGTATGATGACTTAAGGTGTGTGTGTGTGTGTGTGTGTTTGTGTGTTTGTGTGTTGTGTGTTCTTGTGTGTGTGTGTGTGTGTGTGTTTGTGTGTGCGTTTGTGTATATGTGTGTGACAATTTGTTTAGGTGGGGGGGGGGGCGCGGACAGGGGGTAGCTGGGCCTGGAGCGGATGAGCTGTGGAGCGGATGGAGGGCAAAGGCACGTCCCATAATTCTCCTGAGTCCGGCGGATCGGGAGTACCAGGGCCCATAGCGGAGGAGCGGAGGAGCGGTGGAGCGGAGAAGCGAACCATTGGGCACACACATGTGAATGAGTGGATGAGCTAATGTTTGTTTGGTTGTGGATGCATTTCGGCTAATGCTATTAGCACAACTATGATGACTTAATGTGTGTATGTGTGTCAGTGTGTGTGTGTGTGTGTGAGTGTCTTTGTGTATGTGTGTGATAGTTTGTTTTGGTGGGGGGGGGGGTCGCGGACACGGAGTACCAGGGCACACACATGTGAATGAGTGGATGAGCTAATGTTTGTTTGGTTGTGGATGCGTTTCGGCTAAAGCTATTAGCACAGCTATGATGAGTTAAGGTGTGTGTGTATGTGTGTGTGTGTGTGTTTGTGTGTTTTTGTGTGTGTGTGAGTGATTTTGTGTGAGAGTTTGTTTAGGTGGGGGGGGGGGAGTACCAGGGCCCATAGCGGAGGAGCGGTGGAGCTGAGAAGCGGAGGAGCAGAGGAGCGAAGGTAATGTTTCTTCTCTCAGAGGCGGGGAAGCTTGGGGGCAGAAGAACCCCTTAGACGGGCTAATGCTCACATTCTCCGGACATAGATCCCCCGGACGTATGATTGGAGCTCCCGGACCATTGGGCACACACATGTGAATGAGTGGATGAGCTAATGTTTGTTTGGTCGTGGATGCGTTTCGGCTAATGCTATTAGCACAGCTATGATGAGTTAAGGTGTGTTTGTGTGTGTGTTTGTGTGTGTGTATGTGTGTGTGTGTGCGTGTGTGTGTTTGTGTGTTTTTGTGTGTGTGTGAGTGTGTTTAGGTGGGGGGGTTACCAGGGCCCATAGCGGAGGAGCGGTGGAGCTGAGAAGCGGAGTAGCGGAGGTATTGTTTCTCCTCTCAGAGGCGGGGAAGCTTGGGAGCTATTAGCACAGGTATGATGACTTAAGGTGTGTGTGTGTGTGTGTGTTTGTGTGTTTGTGTGTTCTTGTGTGTTTGTGTGTTCTTGTGTGTGTGTGTGTGTGTGTTTGTGTGTGCGATTGTGTATATGTGTGTGACAGTTTGTTTAGGTGGGGGGGGGGCGCGGACAGGGGGTAGCTGGGCCTGGAGCGGATGAGCTGTGGAGCGGATGGAGGGCAGAAGCACGTCCCATTCAGCCGCCGGCAACCATAAAAACCTATCTTTAACTTAAAAACAAACAAAAATGTGCAATATCTCATTTCTGTGCAATATTCAGAAACTGTGCAATATTTCATCTCATAACAGCTACATTGTGCAATATTTCATCTCATCTCATAACAGCTACACTATAATGTTCCCTTCTATCATACTATTGCGCACTCCTTACCCCACTTGTTACTAAGACACTTATAGTTTTATCAGTGCTTACTAAGACACTCTATAGTTTCACTGAAACACTTTATAGTTTATAGTTTATTTTTATTTATAATTCTGCCTTTCTTTTATTATTTATTACTGTTATATTTTCTGTAACTCTGGCACTGCAATTTCCTTCGGGATTAATAAAGTTGTTCTGATTCTTATTCTTAATTCTCCTGAGTCCGGCGGATCGGGAGTACCAGGGCCCATAGTGGAGGAGCGGTGGAGCGGAGAAGCGGACCATTGGGCACACACATGTGAATGAGTGGATGAGCTAATGTTTGTTTGGTTGTGGATGCGTTCGGCTAATGCTACTAGCACAGCTATGATGACTTAATGTGTGTATGTGTGTCAGTGTGGTGTGTGTGTGAGTGTCTTTGTGTATGTGTGTGATAGTTTGTTTTGGTGGGGGGGGGGGGTCGCGGACACGGAGTACCAGGGCACACACATGTGAATGAGTGGATGAGCTAATGTTTGTTTGGTTGTGGATGCGTTTCGGCTAAAGCTATTAGCACAGCTATGAAGACTTAAGGTATGTGTATGTGATTATGTGTGTGTCTGTGTGTGTGTGAGTGTCTTTGTGTGTGTGTGTGTGTGAGAGAGGCTCTTTTGGTGGGGGGGGGGGTCGTGGACAGGGAGTACCATTGGGCACACACATGTGAATGAGTGGTTTAGCTAATGTTTGTTTGGTTGTGAATGCGTTTCGGCTAATGCTATTAGCACAGCTATGATAAGTTCAGGTGTGTGTGTATGTGTGTGTGTGTGTGTTTGTGTGTTTTTGTGTGTGTGTGAGTGATTTTGTGTGAGAGTTTGTTTAGGTGGGGGGGAGGGGGGGGAGTACCAGGGCCCATCGCGGAGGAGCGGTGGAGCTGAGAAGCGGAGGAGCAGAGGAGCGGATGTAATGTTTCTTCTCTCAGAGGCGGGGAAGCTTGGGGGCAGAAGAACCCCTTAGACGGGCTAATGTGAGCATTCTCCGGACATAGATCACCCGGTAGTATGATTGGAGCTGCCGGACCATTGGGCACACACATGTGAATGAGTGGATGAGCTAATGTTTGTTTGGTTGTGGATGCGTTTCGGCTAATGCTATTAGCACAGCTAAGATGAGTTAAGGTGTGTGTGTGTGTGTGTGTGTGTGTGTGTGTGTGTGTGTGTGTGTTTGTTTTTGTGTCTGTGTGAGTGTGTTCGTGTGTGTATGTGTGAGAGTTTGTTTAGGTGGGGGGGGGTACCAGGGCCCATCGCGCAGGAGCGGAGGAGCGGTGGAGCGGAGAAGCGGAGGAATGGAGGAGCGGAGGTAATGTTTCTCTTCTCAATGGCAGAGGATGGGAAGTTTAGGGGCAGTAGGACGCCGGTGCGAGCGATGCGTTTCAAGGCGTATTGCATGTGTGTATGGAGGGGGGGGGGGTCTACAGGACACCGCGGACCGGCAATGGTGCACCTTCTCCGGACATCGATCCCCGAAACGTCGGCGTGGAGCTCCCGGAGCAGCCGGCGTGTACATGTGAATGAATGGAGGAGCTAATGTGTGTGTGTGGGGTGGTGGTGGTGTGTGGGGGGGGGGGGGCGTTTCGGCTAATGCTATCAGCACAGCTATGATTATCCCCAGAACGTTGAGAACGAGCTCCCGGAACTCCAGACATGCGTATATAAAAGAGTGGAATTAAGGTGTGTGTGAGTGTGTGTGTGTGTGTGTGTGTGTGTGTGTGTGTGTGTGTGTGTGTGTGTCTGTGTGTGTGTGTGTGTGTGTGTGTGTGTGTGTGTGTATGTGTGGGACAGAAATAATGTCGGGGACAGAAATTGTTATTAGCCTGCTGGCAGATGACACAACCTTAGTTTTGAAAAATGAACATCAAGTCCCAATAAGCGTTGAAAAAATTAAAACATTCTCCAAGGCTTCAGGATTGTCATTAAACTTAAAGAAATGCAAACTTCTTGAGCTGCATGACTCACCACTAAAGGAAATCAGTAATGTTCCTATCAAATCAGAAATAAAATACTTGAGCATTTTCCTATCTAAGGACCAAAAGTTAAATCAATCCAGGAACATTGAATCTAAACTGAATCAAAGTAAAGCTAAATTGAATATATTGCTCCAAAGAGATTTATCAATATTAGGCCCGATATATTTGACTAAAATGGAATGTTTATCCAGATGTATATACCCAGTGTATTCCAATGCTGCTCCAAATCAACTCATAAAATCTATTAACCAAATAAATTTCAACTTTATCTGGAGGAACAGACCACACCATCTAAAAAACTCTCATATGGTGAAAGAAACAAGTGAAGGAGGGCTGAAAGTGATAGAGTTGGACTGCCTGAATGGGACATTGAAGGTGAACTGGTTGAAATCCTGGATCAAACATCATCATTCTTTCTGGTATTGTACTCCAAACTACTTATTCAACATAGTCGGCAGCCTAAGTCTTCTACTTATCTCTGACTTGGATATCAACAAGATTCCTGTCCAATTTTCAGAGTTCCATAAACAAATACTATTATACTGGAAAATGATATATGTACACAATTTCTCACCACACAGTACAATAATTTGGAACAATAGATATGTACTGCGTGGCAACAAACCTCTGTTTTACAAGGAATGCTTTGAGAAAGGTATATGGTCAATAATTGACTTGATGGATGACAATGGCAGTCGTCTAGACTATGAACAGTTCTGTACTACACACAGATTTAAGCCTCCCATATTAGAGTTGATAAAGTCACGAAACGCACTGCCTCGACAATTTGTATTCCTGACCAAAAATATAATGACGCACCGAACCGTACAACCACAGTTACCCCGACTATCACTCCAGGGAATCTCAATTCTGGACAGAAAGTGCAGCAACTCCTTTATTAGGACATGTTTCACAGGAAACTTATTCCCTGGACGTCAAAACAAAAATAATATTTGAAATAAATTTGATAAGGAATCGATTGCCACGCTGCGAACTATGTGTCTGACTCTACCCATACCCCCCAAGGCAAGAAGAGACCCACTTCTAAATTATGAATGACATCTACCCATCTAAGGAATTATTGCGGGTACGCTTTACTTTTGAAGATAATATTTGTACATTTTGTGAAGACAACATTGAAACCACTGACCATATATTTTTTCTCATTCTCATTCCATCATCACCAGTTTCCCTCTCAAAAGATGATATCACATTTGGTTTACTTATAAGCAACATAACAGATGAACTCTATGTCAATGTTCTTTTAGGCCTGGCCAAGTTCTTCATTCACAAAAACAGAATGCAAAAATGCTCCCCAAATTTTAATTTCTTCATAAACGATTTTGAATTATAAAAAAAAATCCTTAAAACTTATGGAAAAATCCAAAAACTAAAAAATATACAGTTACCCATGTCTGAGATTCCTTTTTTTTGGAAAAAAAAAACAACAACTTAATTACATGTTATATTCCCCTTGCAATTTTTTTTTCGTTTTAATTTTTTATTTGTCTATCTATTGATTTAATTATTTCCTTTTAATTTCTTTTTTTTGTCTAGCACTGTAAATTTCTCACAAACCGTTAACACTATTAACTTCTGATTACATACAGAACAAATGTCCTTATGTCCGTTGCTTCCTCATCCCTGGTTGTTTCATTGACATTCAGTTCTACCTTGCCATGTTTATTTGTACATTTGTATATTTGTGTGTACTATTTATGTTCAATTAAAAACAGTTTGATGTCTGAGATTCCTTGTGAACGGCCAACTTAATTACATGTTGTATTCCCCTTGCAATTTTTTTTTTAGTTTTTAATTTTATTTTTCTATCTATTTATTTAATTATTTCCTTTTAATTTTCTGTTTTTGTCCAGCATTAAAAATTTCTCGCAAACCGTTAACACTATTAACTTCTGATTACATACAGAACGAATGCCCTTATGTCCCCCCCCCCGTCTCCCCCGCTTTTTCCTTACGGTGGCAGACACTGAGATCAAAAGCAAATGGGTGTCATTGTAATGCAGTAACAGGGTGATAACAGCCGTGTTTGAAGTGTGTAGGGGCTTATAGGAGAGCAGAAGCACGTCACGCTATTCGCCTGAGTTCGGAGGATCGGGAGTACCAGGGCCCATAGCGGAGGAGCAGAGGAGTTGAGAAGCGGAGGAGCGGAGTTATGTTTCTCTTCTCAAAGGCGGGGAAGCTTGGGGCCAGCAGGACCCCTTAGACCGGCCAATGTGAGCCTTCTCCGGACATAGATCACCCGGACGTATGACTGGAGCTCCCGTACCTCTGGGCACACACATATGTGAATGAGTGGATGAGCTAATGTTTGTTTTGTTGTGGATACGTTTCGGCCAATGCTATTAGCACAGCTATGATGAGTTCAGGTGTGTGTGTGTGTGTGTGTGTGTGTGTGTGTGTGTGTGTGTGTGTGTGTATGGGTGTGTGTCTGTGTGTGTGTGTGTGTCTGTGTGTGTGTGTGTGTGTGTGTGTGTGCGTGTGTTTATGTGTGTGTGAGAGTTTGTTTTGGTGGGTGGGTGGGGATGGGGGGGTTCCCGCGGACTGGGAGTACCAGGGCCTCGAGCGGATGAGCTGAGGAGCGGAGGAGGGCAGATGCCCGGCCTTGATTCGCTTATGTCCGGCGGTTCGGGAGTTCCAGGGCCCAAAGCGGAGGAGCGGAGGACAGCAAAAGCCCTGTCCGCAATTCACCTGAGTCTGGCGGATCGGTAGTACCTGGTTCCGCAGCGGAGGAGCGGAGGAGCTGAGAAGCGGAGGAGCGGAGGAGATGTTTCTCTTCTCAGAGGCGGCGAGGGGGGGGGGGGGGGGAGCAGGACCCCTTACCCTTATCCCCCGGACGTTTGAGTGGAGCTCCCGGACCTCCGGGCACGCACATGCGAATGACTGGATGACAAGGAGTGCCAGGGCCTGGAGCGGATGAGCAGAGGAGAGGCGGAGGGCAGAAGCCCGGCCCAGTTCGGGAGTTCCAGGGTCCAAAGCGGGGGAGCGAAGAAGCGGAGGAGAGCAGAAGAGCAGAAGACTGGCCCGGAATTCACCGAAGTCCCGCAGATCGGGAGTTCCAGGGCCCGAGCGGAAGAGCGGAGGAGCGGAGCAAAGCGGAGCAAAGCGGAAGCCCGTCTTAACAACAAGGAAATTACAGATGAAGCTATAATTTCCACAGAAATCTTTAAATTCTATAGCCACCTATACACTTCGACATTATCAAAAAGCGATTGTGACTCCTTTCCAACAAATATTCCTCAATATATCCCAAAAATAAACAACAACAAACAACATATGTTTGTTTTGTATATGTTTATATATAAACAACAAAAAATATACAGTTTGATGTCTGAGATTCCTTGTGAATCGCCAACTTAATTATATGTTGTATTCCCCTTGCAATCTTTTTTCGTTTTAATTTTTTATTTGTCTATCTATTGATTTAATTATTTCCTTTTAATTTATTTTTTTGTCTAGCATTGTAAATTTCTCACAAACCGTTAACACTATTAACTTCTGATTACATACAGAACGAATGTCCTTGATGCGTTTAAGTTTGCAGCTTCTTCGTTTTCCATGTTTCGGAAGGAATTAACAAGTTTGCCTTGTTTGAATCGTCTTTTATTTTCTTCTTCACAGCTCCGGGAATCAACATCGGTTAGCCATGGGACATGTACAGTACAGAGTGAGGGAAAAATTCCCGCCAGCACCGCTATACCAAAAAAAAAAACACTGACGTAGAAGTTAACGTCAAGTTAGCTGAACAGTCGCGAAAAACTAAAACAAGTCCCAAACCTTGTCATAAAGTGCCATGCATTTCCTGAGAGTAGATACAAATACAACATATGTATACTAGAATGTAAACTCAAATAAAACTAATGAGATCACCTATCTCAACACCCCCTCTTGATCTCAACATCCAAAAAAAAACTTTGGACATTTTAATTTCCAAAGAACCACTTTTTGAATTTTTCTATTTCTACCTTTGTCATGAGTTTTGTCGAGATGTCTGCCAACATGTCCTCTGATGGACAATAGATAAGATTTATTTAACCCTCACTGAGTGCTTCACGAATGAAATGATATTTTACATCAATGTGTTTTGACCTTTGTCTGTTTACAGGATTCTTACTCAGTGCGATGGCCCCCTGATTGTCTCCGTAGATTGTTGTGCAACTGTACATTTTGTTTTCCATACCGTTTAACAGTTGAGACAGGTACATGTTTTCTTGTGCGGTGGTGGCTCGGCCGATGTATTCAGCCTCACATGTTGACAGGGCCACTGTGGGCTGTTTCCTTGACTTCCATGCAATGGCTGGGCCTTGTTTTGTTAAACTGAAACAGTAGCCTGTAGTGCTACGTCTGTCTTCTACAGATGATGCCCAGTCTGAATCACTGTAAGCTATCAGGTTCAAATCCTCCTTATTTGTCTTGAAACTTAGTTCATAATCAGCTGTCCCCTTCAAATACCTCAGAACATGTTTTGCAGCTACTAAGTTTTCTACTTTTGGCATTGCCAGATTCTGTGATAGTTTGCTCACTATCCAGCTGATATCAGGTCTGGTGCAAGTCATGGCATAAATAAGACTGCCTACAATCTCACGATATTCTTTGGGGTCGACAGGTTCACTTTGCTCATTTTCATCAGCTACAGGGATGCCCTCTAATTTTTGCTCACTTGGAGTAGATCTTGCTTTACATTCTGACATTCCAAATCTCTCTAGCATTTTTAGGATGTACTTTGATTTCATCCCCCTTTTGTTCAAATTGTATGCCCAAAAAATATGATAGTTTCCCCAGGTCTTTCATGTTGAACTTGAATTTCATGTTCTGTTTAAATGTGCTGAGTGCATCATTGCTGCTTGCTGCAATAATGAAATCTTCTTCTTCTTCTTTCGGCTTTTCCCGTCAGGGGTCGCCACAGCGAGTCAACCTTCTCCATCTAACCCTATTCTCTGTATCTTCCTCTCTCACACCAGCTACCTTCATATCCTCTCTCACTACGTCCATAAATCTTCTCTTTGGTCTTCCTCGAGACCTATTGCCTGGCAGCTCCATTTCCAGCATCCGTCTACCAATATATTCACTATCTCTTCTCTGTACATGACCGAACCATCTCAGTCTGGCTTCTCTGACCTTCTCTCCAAAACATCAAACATGTGCCGTCCCTCTGATAGACTCATTCCTGATCCTATCCATCCTGGTCACTCCCAAAGAGAACCTCAACATCTTCATCTCTGCAACCTCTAGTTCTGTCTGCTGTCTTTTGGTCATTGGAACAGTTTCTAGTCCAAACATCATCGCTGGTCTCACCACTGTCTTGTACACCTTTCCTTTTATTCTGGCCGATAGTCTTCTATCACATAGTACCCCTGACACTTTTCTCCAGCCATTCCAACCTGCTTGGACCCGTCTCTTCACCTCTTTTACGCACTCTCCGTTGCTCTGGACTGTTGACCCTAAGTACCTGAAATCCTCCAGCTTCTTGATCTCCACTCCCTGTAGTCTCACCGCTCCACCCGAGTTCCTCTCGTTCACACACATATATTCTGTCTTGCTGTGACTAACTTTCATTCCTCTCCTTTCCAGAGCATACCTCCACCTCTCTAGATTTTCCTCTACCTGTTGTCTGCTCTCACTACAGATCACAATGTCATCCGCAAACATCATGGTCCATGGGGATTCCTGTCTAACCTCATCTGTCAGCCTACCCATCACCATTGCGAACAAGAAGGGGCTCAGAGCTGATCCCTGATGGAGTCCCACCTCCACCTTGAACTTCTCGGTTACCCCTACAGCACACCGTACCAGTGTCTCACAGCTGGCATACATGTCCTGCACCAGTCTAACATACTTCTCTGCCACTCCAGACTTCCTCATAATACCAGATAATACCTCCACAATACCAGAGCTCCTCTCTTGGCACCCTGTCATATGCTTTTTCTAGGTCTACGAAAACGCAATGCAGCTCCCTCTGGCCTTCTCTGTACTTTTCTATTAGCATTCTCAACGCAAATACTGCATCTGTAGTACTCTTCCTAGGCATGAAGCCATACTGCTGTTCACAAATGCTGACTTCTGCTCTCAGTCTAGTTTCCACTACTCTTTCCCATAACTTCATTGTATGGCTCATCAACTTTATCCCTCTGTAGTTGCCACAATTCTGCACATCCCCTTTATTCTTAAAAATAGGCACCATCACACTTTGTCTCCATTCTTCAGGCATCTTCTCACTCTCTAAGATCCTGTTGAATAATCTAGTCAGAAAATCTACCGCTGCCTCTCCTAGACACTTCCACACCTCCACAGGTATATCATCAGGACCAACTGCTTTTCCACTCTTCATCCTCTTCAATGCCTTCCTCACTTCACTTTTACTCATTTTTGCTACTTTGTGGTCTACAATAATCACCTCTTCTACCCTTGCCTCTCTTTCATTTTCCACATTCATCAGCTCTTCAAAGTACTCTTTCCATCTTCCTGTCACTCTTCTAGCATCTGTCAATACATTTCCCTCTCTGTCCTTTATCACCCGGACCTGCTGTACATCCTTTCCATCTTTATCTCTCTGTTTCGCCAACTTGTATAGATCATTTTCAGCCTCCTTACTATCCAACCGAGCATACAAGTCATCATAAGCCCTTTGTTTTGCCTTTGCTACCTCTATCTTTACCTTTCGCCGCATCTCCCTGAACTCCTGTCTGTTCTCTTCAGTCCTCTCAGTATCCCACTTCTTCTTCGCTAACCATTTTCTCTGTATACACTCCTGCACTTCCTCATTCCACCACCAAGTCTCCTTATCTACTTTCCTTCCAGATGACACACCAAGTACTCTTCTACCTGTCTCCCTGATCACACTAGCTGTTGTTGTCCAATCATCTGGAAGCTCTCCCTGACCACCCAGACCCTTTCTCAACTCCTCCCTGAAAACCATGCAACACTCTGCTGCAATAATTAAATCATCTACCCAAAGCAAACCTTCTCCACGGCTCTAAACTCGTTCGTCGCCGCTACTCGGGGAACACCGGATGGCTTTCTCCCTCCGCTTCCTTACATTTTATGTCCGCTAGATGGCGGCATCCGACTGTGCACAGCGCTTGGAGCTCCAGCAGGTGATCTGGCCGCTGTGTATGAGAGGAATAAACGAGTGGGGCCGTGAGTGCAATAAATCCCCCTCCACTTCTTACATGGATGTTATCACCCTGTTACTGTATTTTAACGATACCGCTGTGTTTTCCACCTCAATGTTAAGCCGATTTTTAAACATTAAAAACCAAATTGCTCGATTCAGTGACACCGAGGCCGTGAGTGGAGGACTTATGGAGTTGACTCCTTCGCTTATTCATATGTGCATGTCTGGTGCTCCCGGAGCTTCACGCCGACGTCACGGGGATCCGTGTCCGAAGAAGGTGCACCTTGGCCGGTCTGCGGGATCCTGTTGACCGGAAGCTGAGACTGGCCCTTGGAAATAAAACGGAAAATAATTGAGAGCATATTTCTCAGTTAACAACGCCCCCACTTGCTCTCATATTATTGGTATCTTTGCCCATTTACATCAAAATAAAATACTCATGACCCAAACAACAAACAACAACTTTGAAAAATTCAACAACTTAAACTGTGATGCAGGCTTTGTCATAACATGTGCCGGCATCTCTTGTGTTGGACAATACTGTAGGGCTACCTTTCCACATATTTTCTTTGTGACATCTTAACACACTCTTCTGACTGACATATTTTCTGGGTATTGATTTTGATCACTTTGCCCATGTCCTTCATTTTAAATCTAGCTGTAAGCATGATTTTCACCTCTTTCATTACTTCCTCATCACTCGTAGCTATGATTAAATCATCTACCCATATTATGATGATGACCTTGTCATTTTGGTTTTCTTTGACATAAACACAATGATCTGCTTCATTCTGAATAAAGTCATTGTCAATCAAGTAAGAATGGAGCATCAGATCCCAATGACGACCGGCTTGTTCAGGGACGTACAGTGACTTTTTAAGTTTACACACCAGCTTCTGTTTTTTATTTGTCACTTCATACCCTTCTGGTTGTTCTACACAGAGCTCACAATCTATGGGTGCATGAAGATAGGCTGTCTTTACATCCATTTGGTGTAAGAACAAATTTTCCGGAACTGATTTCTGCATAAACACCCTCACACTTGTCATATTTGATGTTGGAGAAAATGTTTCCTCGAAATCCGTGCCATACTTTTGACTGTAGCCCTTAGCAACATAACAAGCTTTATATTTGTTTGTGCCATCTTCATTTCTTTTTAGCGCATACGCCCCCCACCCCCCACCCCCACCCCCACTGCACACTTGCCTTGGGGTAGCTGTGTTAGGGTCAAAGTGTTGTTCTCTCTCAATGACTCCATCTCTTCGTCCATAGATTTCATCCACTTGTCAGCATTGAGGGAACTCCTTGCCTCTTTAAATGTCTAACTGATCATCATCATCATCATCATCATCATCATCATCATCATCATCATCATCATCATCATCATCATCATTATCATCATCATCCTGGTCTGAGCTCATCTCTGTCTGGGTTTGTTGCTCTGGAGATGGGTTCGACACAAATTTTAGCAGTCTGTTTTAGTACTCTTTCACTATTTGGATAATATACAAAATAAGCTGGACTATTTTTGTCATATCCAATGAAAACTCCCTTCTCACCTCTTGAGTCAAGTTTCTTTTTGTTGTGCTTGTATGCATAGCACACAGCACCAAACTTTTGCATTTGTGACACATTTGGTTTCTTTCCCGTCAAGCCGAAACGCCCCCCCCCCCCCCCCCCCCCCACCACCACCACCACACACACATTAGCTCCTCCATTCATTCACATGTACACGCCGGCTGCTCCGGGAGCTCCACGCCGACGTTTCGGTGATCGATGTCCGCAGAAGGTGCACCATTGCCGGCCTGCGGTATCCTGTAGACCCCCCCCCTCCATACACACATGCAATACGCCTTGAAACGCATCGCTCGCACCGACGCGGGGAATCCTTTACCCTACTTCCACAGCAACGGCGAGAATCACATTGCGTCGGCCGCCGTGAGGAAGAGGGGGGGGGGGGGGGCATTAAGGGGGGGGGAGAGAGAGACATGGAGATTTTCTCAGCCTCTCATTCTTTTTTTTTTTTTTTTAATTGAACATAAATAGTACACACAAATATACAAATGTACAAATAAACATGGCAAGGTAGAACTGAATGTCAATGAAACAACCAGGCATGAGGAAGCAAAGGACATAAGGACTGTTGAGATAGGTGATCTCATTAGTTTTATTTGAGTTTACATTCTAGTATACATATGTTTTATTTGTATCTACTCTCAGGAAATGTATGGCACTTTATGACAAGGTTTGGGACTTGTTTTAGTTTTTCGCGACTGTTCAGCTAACTTGACGTTAACTTCTACGTCAGTGTTCTTTTTTTGGTATAGCGGTGCTGGCGGGAATTTTTCCCTCACTCTGTACTGTACATGTCCCATGGCTAACCGATGTTGATTCCCGGAGCTGTGAAGAAGAAAATAAAAGACGATTCAAACAAGGCAAACTTGTGAATTCCTTCCGAAACATGGAAAACGAAGAAGCTGCAAACTTAAACGCAACAGGTTATGGGCCCAGGCAACGAACAAAAGGAGGAAGATGGCAACGTTTGGTTTTCGATGGAGATGAAAACAACTACGAGCTTTGGGAAGTAAAGTTTCTGGGACACATGCGACTCGAAGGTTTGAAAGAGACAATACTTTCAACTGTTGAGCCCGACCCAGATAAAAATGCAGAATGCTACGCTGAGCTTATCCAGTTCCTCGATGATAAAAGTCTATCATTGGTAATGAGGGAAGCCGCAGATGACGGTCGAAAAGCTTTGAAAATATTACGGGATCATTACGCCAGCCAGGGTAAGCCCAGAATTATTTCCCTGTACAGCGAACTATGCTCACTCAAGAAGGAACCCGACGAAACAATAACAGATTACATTATCAGAGCAGAAAAGGCAGTCACCGCTCTGAGAAACACAAAACAGGTGATAAGTGATGAGCTGATGATCGCTATGGTTATGAAAGGGCTTCCAGAACCGTACAAGCCCTTCGTCATTCACGTAACTCAGAGCAGTGAAGAAATGACGTTTATTCAGTTCAAGAGTAAACTAAGAAGTTATGAAGAGACTGAAAAGTTTGACAGCAAAACCAAATCAGACAATGTAATGAAAGTGGACATGTCAACGGTGATCTGCTATGGATGTGGAAACCGTGGCCATATGGCAAAAGCTTGTCACCAAAAATCAGGGCCAAAATGGTGCAGCTATCACAGAAGCGCAACCCACACCGATGAGACATGCAGAAGAAAATCCAAGCCCAAAGAAGACTCGGTCAAACAAAACACAGACATCCAAGACAAAGATAAGGAAGATGAGCAAACTTTTGTATTCAAGGTCAGTCAAAAAGTCCCTCCGGAAAATATCAGAAAAAATGGACTGATGGTAGACTGTGGCGCTACATCACACATCATAACACAAGAAGACAAATTCATAAGATTTGATGAGTTTTTCAACCCAAACAAACATTACATGGAGCTAGCAGACGGGACCAGAAGAAACAAAGTGGCACTAAAAAGAGGTGATGCAGAAGTGTTACTCCAGGACATTGAAGGAAAACCTGTCCTGGTAACCTTAAGGGGAGCCTTATTCATCCCATCATATCCTCAGGACTTCATATCGGTGAAGGCAGCCACAGCTGATGGAGCCAGCGTGATATTCAAAGAAGGAGAGAACAGACTCATAACCAAAGAAGGAAAAATTTTCAGCATTGAGGAATGTGACAGACTCTACTACATAAGAACGGTAAATTATCAACAACTTTATGATGATACAGTAAATGACATGATGTCCAGAGATAGAGTAAACTTAACTTGTGATGTCAAAACATGGCATGAGATTATGGGACACTGCAATGTAAAAGATGTATTAAAATGACCAAACTTAGTCGAGGGTATGAAGATTACAGGTCAGACCAAGGTAGACTGTAACGTAGACTGTAACGTATGCACGGAGGGAAAATTCACAAATAGCAGAAACAGGCAAGCTGATGCAAAAGCTGATGCACCCCTAAAAATGGTACACACTGACTTATCAGGCCCGATTGAACCAGCTGGTCAAGAAGGGCATAAGTATGTCATTTCATTCACAGATGATTATTCAGGGGCAGTATTTGTATATTTTCTCAAATACAAGAGTGAAGCTACATTAGCAACAGAGAAGTTCCTTGCTGACAGCGCAGCGTATGGTCGTGTCAAATGTATCAGGTCAGACAACGGGACTGAATACACAGGAAATGCTTTTCAATCTCTTCTAAGGGAGAAAGGCATAAGACATGAAACATCATCCCCATACTCTCCCCATCAAAATGGGACAGCAGAAAGACAATGGAGGACCCTTTTTGAAATGGCAAGGTGTATGCTAATAGCAAAAGGATTACCAAAGGTTTTGTGGCCTTATGCTGTCCAGACCGCTGCCCATATTCGAAATAGATGTTACAATGACAGACACAAAAATACCCCATACTTCATGTTAACAGGGAGAAAGCCAAATCTTTCAAAAATGTGGATATTCGGAACTGAGTGTTATGCATACAAACATGACACTAAGAAATTGGATCCCAGATGTGAAAGAGGAATATTTGTGGGATACAGTAAGAAAAGCCCTTCATACCTGGTCTATAATCCACTTACAGAAAAAGTGTCAAAACAGAGACTGGTGAAATTGATCAAAAAGGGAAGAATTGAACAACAAACACAAACTGATGATTATGAGACAGAAATCCAGGGATATGAAGACACAGAATCTACAGATGAAACCAGTATAGATGTGTCACAAAGTGAAGATAAAACAGACAACCATATACAAAATGAGGATGAGAGTACTAACGCAGATGTGTCACATGACGAAGAAACAGCAGAAAATGTCCAAAATGAAAAAGAGACGAGGTCAGACATAAAACCCAGATATAATCAAACCAGTCGCTATCCTAGACGAAAAAGGGTCGTTCCAAGGTATTTAGAGGATTATCAGACAGACTATATTAACAATGATAAAAATCATACAACTATTGATTACTGTTACAGGACTGTGTGCGGAGTCCCACAGAATTATAGTGAAGCACTGAAGTCACCACTGGCACCCGGGTGGAATTGTGCCATGAGGGAAGAGATTGACTCGCTTAAACAGAATGACACATTTGAACTGACAACTTTACCTGAAGGGAGAAAAGTAATTGGAGGAAAATGGGTATTTGCCCTTAAAGAAAATGCTGAAGGAGGACAAATATTTAAGGCCAGATATGTAGCTAAGGGTTACAATCAAACAGAAGGCATAGACTACTATGAAACTTTTGCACCGACAGCTAACATTACATCAGTGCGGGCACTAATGCAGATAGCCGTACAAAATAACCTCATTGTCCATCAAATGGATGTTAAGACGGCATATTTACATGCTCCTATACATGAGGAGATTTTCTTGGAACAACCAGAAGGGTTTGAAATGATGTCAGAAACAGGAGAGAAACTAGTGTATAGATTAAAGAAATCTCTTTATGGCCTGAAACAATCAGGAAGAAACTGGTATGAACTCCTTAATGACCATTTAGAACAGGACAACTTTGTGAGAAATCTCTCTGACCACTGTGTGTACAGAAAACAGACGGAAAATGGTGACACAATCATTGTAATAATTTGGGTAGATGATTTAATTATTGCCGCAAGCAGCAATGATGCACTCAGCACATTTAAACAGAACATGAAATTCAAGTTCAACATGAAAGACCTGGGGAAACTATCATATTTTTTGGGCATACAATTTGAACAAAAGGGGGATGAAATCAAAATGAACCAGACAAAGTACATCCTAAAAATGCTAGAGAGATTTGGAATGTCAGAATGTAAAGCAAGATCTACTCCAAGTGAGCAAAAATTAGAGGGCATCCCTGTAGCTGATGAAAATGAGCAAAGTGAACCTGTCGACCCCAAAGAATATCGTGAGATTGTAGGCAGTCTTATTTATGCCATGACTTGCACCAGACCTGATATCAGCTGGATAGTGAGCAAACTATCACAGAATCTGGCAATGCCAAAAGTAGAAAACTTAGTAGCTGCAAAACATGTTCTGAGGTATTTGAAGGGGACAGCTGATTATGAACTAAGTTTCAAGACAAATAAGGAGGATTTGAACCTGATAGCTTACAGTGATTCAGACTGGGCATCATCTGTAGAAGACAGACGTAGCACTACAGGCTACTGTTTCAGTTTAACAAAACAAGGCCCAGCCATTGCATGGAAGTCAAGGAAACAGCCCACAGTGGCCCTGTCAACATGTGAGGCTGAATACATCGGCCGAGCCACCACCGCACAAGAAAACATGTACCTGTCTCAACTGTTAAACGGTATGGACAACAAAATGTACAGTTGCACAACAATCTACGGAGACAATCAGGGGGCCATCGCACTGAGTAAGAATCCTGTAAACAGACAAAGGTCAAAACACATTGATGTAAAATATCATTTCATTCGTGAAGCACTCAGTGAGGGCTAAATAAATCTTATCTATTGTCCATCAGAGGACATGTTGGCAGACATCTCGACAAAACTCATGACAAAGGTAAAAATAGAAAAATTCAAAAAGTGGTTCTTTGGAAATTAAAATGTCCAAAGTTTTTTTTTGGATGTTGAGATCAAGACTGGGTGTTGAGATAGGTGATCTCATTAGTTTTATTTGAGTTTACATTCTAGTATACATATGTTGTATTTGTATCTACTCTCAGGAAATGCATGGCACTTTATGACAAGGTTTGGGACTTGTTTTAGTTTTTCGCGACTGTTCAGCTAACTTGACGTTAACTTCTACGTCAGTGTTTTTTTTTTGGTATAGCGGTGCTGGCGGGAATTTTTCCCTCACTCTGTACTGTACATGTCCCATGGCTAACCGATGTTGATTCCCGGAGCTGTGAAGAAGAAAATAAAAGACGATTCAAACAAGGCAAACTTGTGAATTCCTTCCGAAACATGGAAAACGAAGAAGCTGCGAACTTAAACGCAACAGTTTGGTTGTGGATGCGTTTCGGCTAATGCTATTAGCACAGCTATGATGAGTTAAGGTGTGTTTGTGTGTGTGTGTGTGTGTGTGTGTGTCTGTGTGTGTGTGTGTGTGCGTGTGTGTGAGTGTGAATTTGTTTAGGTGGGGGGGGGTCGCGGACAGGGAGTACCGGGGCCTCGAGCGGATGAGCTGAGAAGCGGAGGAGCGGAGGTAATGTTTCTCCTCTCAGAGGCGGGGAAGCTTGGGGGCAGAAGAACCCCTTTGACCGGCCAATGTGAGCCTTCTCCGGACATAGATCACCCGGAGGTATGACTGGAGCTCCCGCACCTCTAGGCACACACATATGTGAATGAGTGGATGAGCTAATGTTTCTTTTGTTGTGGATACGTTTTGGCCAATGCTATTAGCACAGCTATGATGAGTTCAGGTGTGTGTGTGTGTGTGTGTGTGTGTGTGTGTGCGTGTGTATGTGTGCGTGTGTGTGTGTGTGTGTGTGTGCGTGCGTGTGTGTGCGTGTGAATGTGTGCGTGACAGTTTGTTTAGGTGGAGGGGGTCGCGGACATGGAGTACCAGGCACTGTACCGGATGAGCTGAGGAGCGGAGGAGGGCAGAAGCCTGGACCGTGATTCGCTTATGTCCAGCGGTTCGGGGGTTCCAGGGCCAAAAGCGGTAAAGCGGAGGGACGGAGAAGCGGAGGAGGGGGGGAGAGCAGAAGCACGTCACGCAATTCGCCTGAGCTCGGAGGATCGGGAGTACCAGGGCCCATAGCGGAGGAGCAGAGGAGCTGAGAAGCGGAGGATTGGAGGAGCGGACGTTATGTTTCTCTTTTCAAAGGCGGGGAAGATTTGAGGCAGCAGGACCCCTTAGACCGGCCAATGGGAGTCTTCCCCGGACGTATGACTGGAGTTCCCGGACATCAGGGCAAACACATGTGAATGAGTGGATGAGATAATGTTTGTGTGCTTGTGGATGTGCTAATGCTATTAGCACAGCTATGATGAGTTAAAGTCTGTGAGTGTGCGTGTTTATGTGTGTGTGTGTGTGTGCGTGTGTGTGTGTGTGTGTGTGTGTGTATGTGTATGTGTGCGTGACAGCTTGTTTAGGTGGAGGGGGTCGCGGACATGGAGTACCAGGGCCTGTACCGGATGAGTTGTGGAGCGGAGGAGGGCAGAAGCCCTGCCCGTGATCCGCTTATGTCCAGCGGTTTGAGGGTTCCAGGGCCCAAAGCGGAGGAGCGGAGGAGGGAAGAAGCCCGGATCGTGATTCGCTTATGTCCAGCGGTTTGGGGGTTCTGGGGTCCAAAGCGGTAAAGCGTAGGAGCGGAGGAGAGCAGAAGCACGTCACGAAATTCGCCTGAGTTCGGAGGATCGGGATTACCAGGGCCAAATACGGAGGAGCGGAGGACTTGAGAAGCGGAGGAGGGCAGAAGCCTGGACCGTGATTCGCTTATGTCCAGCGTTTCGGGGTTCCAGGGCCCAAAGCGGAAAAGCGGAGGAGCGGAGAAGCGAAGGAGGGGAGGAGAGCAGAAGGACGTCACACAATTCGCCCGAGTTCGCAGGATCGGGAGTACCAGGGCCAATAGCGGAGGAGGGGAGGAGCGGAGGAGCGGAAGAGCAGAGGAGGGCGGAAGCCCGGACCGTGATTCGCATATGTCCAGCGGTTCGGGCTTCCAGGGCGGGAGTACCAGGGCCAATAGCGGAGGAGGGGAGGAGCGGGGAAGCGGAGGAGGGGAGGAGAGCAGAAGAACGTCACGCAAGTCGCCTGAGCTCCGAGGATCGGGAGTACCAGGGCGCATAGCGGAGGAGCGGTTGAGCTGAGAAGCGGAGGTAATGTTTCTCTTTTCAAAGGCGGGGAATCTTTGAGGCAGCAGGACCCCTTAGACCGGCCAATGGGAGCCTTCTGCGGACATGGATTCCCCGGACGTATGACTGGAGTATTGTATTTTAAGAACGAACTTTATTGCAGGCAGCATGAAAGAAAAAAACACGGAACGTTCTTCTTCCTTTGTTAAGACGCAAAAACACGCAGACGTCACACACTGATTTTGCAGTAGCGCCACCTATAGGTAAAAGTACCGCCCATTTACAACACTCCCACTTACTTTTACCAATAGCACCAAGTCCTGAGAAAATAATATTTCAAAGCTGTGTTCTTCCACGACAACAAAAACTGTAAACTTGTTTAACACCCCATTTTTAAGACAGTATTCCTATCACATTGGTTATACTGGAACTCTTTTTCCCATTTTTTAGAAATCGCTTTGACTCGGCAGCGTTCTTCGTACACCTGTCAAGCATTTTTAAACAAAAAAGAGTCCGATCTCGCCCCTGAGATATTCAAATCTCTGTCTACCGAGTGGCTTGGTAAAGATATCCGCTTTCATATCATTTGTTGGACAATATTGCAGTTCAATTTGTCCATTCTGCACACATTCACGGATATAGTGGTAGCGAATGTCTATGTGTTTGGTCCTGGAGTGATTTACAGGATTCTTTGCAATTGCGATGGCTCCTTGGTTATCTTCAAGGATCACTGTGGACACAGACTCTACACCGAGATCACACAGTAGTCGTTTCAGCCAGATTCCTTCTTGAGCTGCTTGACTGAGTGAGATGTATTCAGCTTCTGCTGTTGAAAGTGCTACTGTTGATTGTTTCTTGCTGAGCCAGCTTACTGCTCCTCCACTCAGAAGGAAGATGTCGCCTGTTGTTGACCGGCGATCATCTTGATCTCCAGCCCGGTCAGCATCCGAGTATCCGATTAAAGCTCCGGAGTCTGACCTCTCATATTTCAGAGCAAGATTTAATGTCCCTTTCAAGTATCGAAGTATCCTCTTTACAGCAGTCAGATGTGAAGCATCTGGATTTGCATTGAACTTCGACACAGCACTCACAGCTTGAGCTATGTCCGGTCTTGTCGCCATGGCAGCATACAGCAGACTTCCAACCATTGACTGATAGGTATGCTGGTGCACTGACATACCGACACCATCACTCCTTTTTAGCCTGACGTTGGCATCTGCAGGAGTTGCCACAGGATTTGCATTATCCATTCCATACTTCCGAAGTATGGCTTCAATGTAATGCTTCTGCTGAAGAATGATACGATTCTTTTCTTTATCTTGGATGACAGAGATGCCTGGGATGTAGGACAGCTCACCCATGTCTTTCATCTTGTAGCACTCCTTGAGAGCTGCTTTGAGCTCGTCCATGCTCTCAGTGGACTCTGTAATCAGGATCAAATCATCCACGTAAACTGCTAGTATTTCAAGCTCTTGTCTTGATCTCACAAACACGCAGGGGTCTGATGTGCTCTGTTTGAATCCAATTTCCATCATGAACTCCGTAAAAGCCTTGTTCCAACAGCGAGGAGACTGTCTCAGTCCATAGATTGATTTTTTTAGTTTGCATACCAGATGTTCCTGCCCTGTTTTGATGAAGCCCTCAGGTTGCTCCATGTATATTTCTTCTTCCAGGTGTCCATTGAGGAATGCAGTTACAACATCCATCTGGTGGACATGTAGACCCTTTTGAACAGCAAAGGACAGTAATGTACGAATAGAGCTCAATCGTACCACTGGTGAAAACGTTTCATCATAGTCAGCGCCATACAACTGTGTGTAGCCCTGTGCAACGAGTCTACACTTGTATCGTTCCACTCTTCCATCACTGCGATGCTTGACTTTGAACACCCATCTGGATCCTACTGCCTTTCTGTCTCTTGGCAAGTCGACTAAGTCCCATGTCTCGTTTTCCAGCAGTGACTCATATTCCAAGTCAGCTGCCTCCTGCCAGTCTTTTGCATGAGGACTCTCCATTGCCTCTTTTAGTGAGAGTGGCTCTGTCACGCAACACATGTTTGCATAATGATCAACAGTCACTACATCAGCAAACTCATCATATCCAAATCTTATTGGAGGCTTTCTGATTCTGTCATTTTTTCTGACAGTGCTCTCAACAGTGACTTCGTCATGTTTTGTTTCACTCTCATCTATTTTCATAGTTATCTCGGTGTCTGTGCAGTGTACTTTCGGTTCCTGCTTCAAGTTAAAGTTGGATTCATCAAAGACGACATCTCGACGGATCAGAATCCTCCTCTTCTCTTCATCGTACAGGCGATAGCCTCTGGCATTGTTTGCATATCCCACGAAGCGCGGCTTCACAGTCTTTTTGTCCAGCTTCTTTCTCTCTTCATCTGGGACAAGTGCATAGGCAATACAGCCAAACACCTTCATGTGACCCACATTAGGTTTTTTCCCACACCATCTCTGGTACGGTGTCTCTCCCTTCGGGACAGAAGTAGGCAGCCTGTTCTGTATGTAAGCTGCTGTGGCAACAGCCTCTGCCCAGAACATCTTTGGTAACTTAGCATGAGACAACATGCTCCTTGCTGCTTCAACGCGTGTTCTATTTTTTCTTTCAGCAACTCCGTTTTGCTGTGGTGAGTGAGGTCCAGTCATTTCATGGTGGATGCCTTGAACCTTCAAATATTCTTGAAACTCCCTTGAGGTGTACTCACCACCATTGTCTGTTCTTAGCCTCTGGATGCTTAGTCCACACTCATTTGTGAATGTCTTCTCAAATTCCTTGAATTTACACAGCACTTCATTCTTCTGTTTCATGAAGTATACCTTGGAGCATCTTGAGTAATCGTCTGTGAAAGTCACAAAATATTTGGATCCACTTATAGATTCAGTTTGCATGGGACCACAGACATCACGATGAATTAACTGCATCTTGCGCTCGGAACGTATTTCTCCAATCGACTTGAATGGCTTTTTAGCCAGCTTGCCCTCCACACATCCTTCACAGAAGGGAACTTCTTTGTCTGCAGAGAAGTCCACTCCGTTCACCAGACCTTTTAGTTCCTTCAGCTTGGTAGTGTGACCGAGGCGCCGGTGCCACAAGATAGCAGCTACTGATGCACTGTGAGTGACTGATTCATTTCCTTTCACATCTAGCTGATATAGTCCATCAGCTCTTCGTGTTCCCATTCCTTTAAGAGTTCCATCTTTTCCACGAATGTAGCAGCAGGACCTCTTAAACTGAACCGTATTTCCCTTTTTGGTGGCAGCTCCCACTGAGAATAAATTCCCAGAAAGTTTTGGAACATACAGCACATCATACATCGTAGCATTTTTTACCTTGCTTGACTTGAAGGTCATTGTCATGTTGACATTTCCAATTCCCAGGGCATCAACCACCCTGCCGTCACCGAGCTTCACTGACTGTTCTTTTGAGAACTGCTGGTATTCCTTAAGAATTCCTTGCTCGCATGTCATGTGCTTTGATGCTCCAGAATCAATTAACCACTCAAACTGATGTGGTTTTTCTGAGCTTTCCCTTCTAGCTACAAAGGCACTTTCAGATGAACCATCCTCATCCTCACACACCACATTTTTAGCTTTGTGGATTTTCTTTTTTGATTTGTTTTTCCAGCTTGGACAGTCACGTTTAATGTGGCCTTCCTTCCCACATTTATAGCATCTCCATGTGCTTTGTCCTGCTCCCACTGCTTTGGAGCGATCCTGCAGATTGCCACACACCTGTGATGACATTGCTGCTGCACCACCTGAAGGACCACCACTGTAATCATTAGCATTCACTCGCTTTTGTTCCTCATCGATTAACGCTTGTTGAACAAATTTGAGTGTCAGGTTGTCAATCTTTGTTTCCAGTGCAGTGACAACTGTAGCGTAACTTGGTGGTAAACTTCCCAACAATGTTACAATTTGGTCTTCCTCTTCAATTACAGCTCCTATTGCTGATAACTGGTCAGTCAGTTCTTTCATTTGTTTGAGGTGCTCAGTCAAACCATCTCCTTCCTTCATTTCGCACCTGAAATATTTCTTCTTCAGAAATAGTTTATTTGCCAGCGTGTCTCTTTCAAAAATATCTTTCAGTGTAGTCCACACTTCTTTGGGAGTCTTACAGTTTGTAATCAGGTACAACAGGGATGAACTTACATTGAGCACTAACACAGAGAACGCTTTCTCTCTCTGTTTCGTGAACTCACCCTGTGCTGCTGCGTTAGCATCTGGGGCTAATGTGTCTTCCTCTGTTAGCATTCGCCACAGTCCTTTAGCCTTTAGCAGATGTTCCATTTGAAACTTCCACGTTGCCCAATTCTCCGGTCCGCTCAGCTTGTCGATAAACAGCTTGTCCTCCATTGTGAGTTCCCACAATACTGTTCACTATCACACAAAATATTCAGTGTAATCCAGCCTTTTAGAGACACTCTGGGCCCATAACCTATTGTATTTTAAGAACGAACTTTATTGCAGGCAGCATGAAAGAAAAAAACACGTAACATTCTTCTTCCTTTGTTAAGACGCAAAAACACACAGACGTAACACACTGATATAGCAGTAGCGCCACCTATAGGTAAAAGTACCGCCCATTTACAACATGGAGCTCCCGGACCTCTGGGCACACACATGTGAATGAGTGGATGAGATCATGTTTGTGTGCTTGTGGATGTGTTTTGGCTAATGCTATTAGCACAGCTATGATGAGTTAAGGTGTGTGTAAGTGTGTTTGTGTGCGTGTGTATATGTGTGTGTGTGTGTGTGTGTGTGTGTTTGTGACAGTTTGTTAAGGTGGAGGGGGTCGCGGACATGGAGTACCAGGGCCTGTACCGGATGAGTGGAGGAGCGGAGGAGGGCAGAAATCCTGCCCGTGATTCGCTTATGTCCAGCGGTTCAGGGGTTCCAAGCCCCAAAGCGGAAAAGCGGACGAGCGGAGAATAGCAGAAGCACGTCACGCAATTCGCCTGAGTTCGGAGGATCGGGGGTACCAGGGCCAATAGCGGAGGAGCGGTGGAGCTGAGAAACAGAAGATTGGAGGAGCGGAAGTAATGTTTCTCCTAATTTTTTTTTTCGTTTTTAATTTCATTTGTCTATCTATTTATTTAATTATTTCCTTTCAATTTCTTTTTTTGTCTAGCATAATAAACTTCTTCCAGTTCTGCAAAGCAAGAGACGTGCCACACATATTATTCCTCCGTAAAAGACCCAGCCGGTATTGAGGGGTAACTCACAGATCTCCTGGCCTGGCCAAGTTCTTCGTTCACAAAAACAGAATGCAGCAATGTTCCCCAAATTTTAATTTCTTCATAAACGATTTTGAATAATTAAAAAAAAAAAAATCCTTAAAACTTATGGAAAAATCCAAAAACCAAAAAACATACAGTTTGATGTCTGAAATTCCTTGTAAACCGCAGACCAAATAACATGGTTTATTCCCCTTGCAATTTTTTTTTTCGTTTTTAATTTAATTTGTCCATCTATTTATTTAATTATACACTATTAACTTGTCCATATGTCCTTTTCTTCCTCATCCCTGGTTGTTTCATTGACATTCAGTTCTACCGTGCCACGTTTATTTGTACATTTGTATATTTGTGTGTACTATTAATGTTCAATTAAAAAAAAAAAAAAAAAAAAAAAAAAGAATGAGAGGCTGAGAAAATCTCCATGTCTCTCTCTCTCTCTCCCCCTTAATGCCCCCCCCCCCCCCCCCTTCCTCCTAACGGCGTCCGAAGCGACGAGATTCTCGCCGTTGTTGTGGAATCTTGGTAAAGGATTCCCCGCGTCGGTGCGAGCGATGCGTTTCGAGGCGTATTGCATGCGTGTATGAAGGGGGGGGGGTCTACAGGACCCCGCAGAGCGGCAAAGCTGCACCTTCTCCGGACATCGATGTTGTTATCTGAGAAATATGCTCTCAGTTATTTTCGTTTTATTTTGAAGGGCCAGTCCCAACTTCTGGTCTGTCCGTTGTGTTTTTATTTGCTTGAAAATAAACTTAACTTCCCACAGTTCTGCAAAGCAAGAGACGTGTCACACATATTATTCCTCCGTAAAAGACCCAGCCGGTAACACGCAGATCTACTGGCCTGGCCAAGTTCTTCATTCACAAAAACAGAATGCAAAACTGTTCCCCAAATTTTAATTTCTTCATAAACGATTTTGAATTATAAAAAAAAATCCTTAAAACTTATGGAAAAATCCAAAAACCAAAAAATATACAGTTTGATGTCTGAGATTCCTTGTGAACGGCCAACTTAATTACATGTTATATTCCCCTTGCAATTTTTTTTTTCGTTTTTAATTTTATTTTCTCCACCTAATTATTTAATGATTTCCCTTGAATTTTCTTTTTTTTGTCGAGCATTATGAATTTCTGGCAAAGCGTTAACACTATTAATTTCTGATTCCATACAGAACGAATGCCCTTATGTGTGTCCCCCCCCCCCCCCCCCCCGCTTTTTCCGTACGG